>NC_090885.1:6934674-6967174 GCF_036669925.1 Montipora capricornis
TGAACGTTGATGGAAGTAGCTTCAATCGTTTTATGGTCTTTTTCCGGGAGCTGGTAGTCATGGGGCCGAACTCTTAAACGGCAAAATTAGAATGATATTGACGATCAGACGAGAGAAGTAGACAGGCCATCAACGGAATTATAATGATCCAGTGGAGACCTGAAACTGAAGAAAAATGCCCAAACGGTGAATATATTCTAACATGCCAAATCTCATGGTGGTGCAATGTAGACTTTACAGGGGAAGGGAAAAGGCTCCGCGTTACAAGGTACTTTATTTAAAAAAATCCTCATCGTCATATCTACTACCTGTTAAATTATTTAATGTCGGGAATTGCCTCTTCATGTAGCTAAGTATCTCCGAGCATTTACCCTCCAATCATGATACACCACGGGCACACCGGGAACTACAGAAACCTTATTCCAAATGGCCGCCATTTTGGTATTCTTTTGTTTCTATGAAACCTTATGGCCTCGCTTTCAAAGGGTAAAATTCAAAAAAAATATTAACTTTGAATCGAGGCCAAAAGGGCCAATTTGCATGGAAACAAAATAATAGTAAAATCGCGGCCATTTTGGAATAAGGTGTATGCCCTACTTTTGTTGACGAGTGTTGGGGGGTTTTTTAAGTCCACAGTCCCAAAGGATTAGGAACATTGAGGGGCTGTGAGACGGGACTTACGGTTCATCGTCGGTATCCGAGACGACTTTAAAAGTCTAACCATTTGCAGATGAAATTACAAAGGTAGCACTGTCTCCTCAGTTATTTAAAGAGCCCGAGTGTTAGTCCGGCCGGAGTTGAACTCCGCACGGCAGCCCCGATGCTCAACCAACTTGAGCCACCGGTGCGCGGTGGATGACTGGTTCTGTCATCGACGATCACGTAGAAAAATATCGCGCCGTCATAGGTCGGTTTTAAAAGGAGAATTATTTGGGTTGGGCAGTGATGACTGAAATTACCTGGATTTCTAAAAGGAACCACTGTGATGCTCATTCTGCTCACCATTTGAGCTTGCATGTGCCACAGGTACTTGAGTGACCAATTCTGATGTCGCCGTGATCGCACTTGAGATTATCTGGCTTGTTGGTAACCTGACCACCACTGGACAAGCCTGCTTGGCGAATGCGTTGTTGCGTTTGTTTTATGTGGAGTTTACGGAGCTTGAAGAGAAATATAAGATCCGTTAGATTTCCTTGTATTATTACGGGTGCTACTTTTTCCCGTTGTTGGCTTTGTTGTCATCTTCGCTGGCCTCGTTGTTGTTTACTTTTTGTTCTCGTAGTTGCTGTGGCTTGGGGGACGCAGTTGGGATCTTGAAAATAGGAAAAGAAAAAATCAGGACACAAGGAAAAAGTTCACAGTGATCAGACAACGGTTTCGTTAGAGTGAACACCAAACCGTTTACACACCTCCCCATCCCAGGATCGGGCAGTGGAGAGATCACTCACATCACACCAATGTGGCCCAGGTTCGAATCAGGACTTGGCGTCATAGGTGCGGTTGTATTAGTGGTTCTATACTCTGCTCCGATGGGTTTTTCTTTCGGGTACTCCGGTTTTCACCGCTCCTCAAAAAGCAAACTTTGATTTGATTTGTGTAAATAAAGTTCATTACTTGTTAAGTCATAATTTTGGCACTAATTTGACGTGGAATTTTGGTTGCAAACAATGTTAAAAAATTTTTAAAAGGCCACAATTTTGAACAAATGTAATCATATGTACGTTTTGAGGAAAGAAAATCAAAATCATTGACCCTACATGGCGTGATCCGGGAATTGAATCCACGAGAATACATTGAATTAGAAGGGACTAACATGATGATGACGATGGAGACAAGCTGACCCTGTGCTGGATCCATTTTACAACAAAACGGAAGTGGAAAGGGGAGACAAGAATCTATCATAAGCTGGAGGAAGAGTTTGCATCAATATGGAGAAAAAAAAGATCTAAATTGAAAAAACAAAGATTAAGACAGAATTTGCAGGGGAATAGAAAATTCAGAAAGAAAGAGAGAGAGACTAATTAACATCTACTTATGCAAGATGTGGTTCCATCTCTTGCAGTTTTCTTTGGTATAATTACATGGAACGAGAGATGTACGAGCTTTTTAGGAAAATGAAAAGATGACGGACGGAAAGGACAGAAAGCTGAGGAATCGAGACATCTTTACAAGTGACCCCTGTGGAGTTTATTTAATGTCGATACTGAAAACATTTACTGCGAAATGGATAGACGAAATCGCGACTGCTCTGGATACCACTGTTACGATCACCAGATGATGCAACAAAAGATGGAACAGATGTAGCAGTGCAAGTGTTACGAAAGAAAAGAAACTGGATTTCTCCTGGGTATGATAGGTCGGGATTGCTATTGGGTGAAAAATATGCGCCATTGCTTTTCATGAAAATGCTTAATAGACCGCCTTCATCAAAGAATGGACATAACCGTTATGGTTCTCATAAGGAAGACAACCTTGAACGAAACCAGGAGAGGGCGCAGTGAAACCAGCGACCGGTCACATGTCGCAAATCACGACTCTCCCGTGGTAAAAGGCGTGCTTATTAGAGCTCCGATTAATGATGAACACCTGGAGAAGTACAACCTCATGGAAAGTCAGCAAAGGGGTGCAAGAGCCTGGTTGCAGTGGGACCATGGATAACTTACTGAATCGAACGAATTGTAGTACAAGACTGTTTAAGAGGGTTAACGCAAACGCAATCAGATATGGCAGAGAGATCAAAAAAGCCTATGATTCAGTTGGGACTGGGTCGCTCGGACGAAGGTTTTAAAACGGGAGAAGGTGGAAGGTGGAAAATAGGTCTCTTACAAGCATTTTTACAGACCAATCATTTTGGGACTTCCTTTGGCGGCAAAAAAAAAGCAAACCAAAACAACAAAGGGCAGTTCCGGTTCGGTGACGCTATGACGTCAAGTTAGTTTCCTGTGATTGGTCCATCGGTGCTCCCGCGGGAGTTTCGTTTGCGGGAAATTCAATCTAAAACTGAAATCGGTCTCTGTGAGAAAAACGCCGCGACAGGAATATATGGGAGTTGCTCCCTCCTACTCAAGGGCTGCTGCTTGGAGAACCAATGTAAGTTCCAAGAGAAATTGAAAACAATGCTTAAGCAAAATTTGGGCGGACAAAGAGTCCTTATGATATTTTCCGAAGTGGCCTATTCCTCAAGGATGCGGGATACCGCTCTTATGGGGTTTTTTTGTTAACTGCCGTGCACATAGGCTCACAACAAACCACTCTTCCGGCCAGTGCCATCTCCCGACTTACACAAACTTATTCCCATTAGCTGACTTATCCCATTGGAAGGTTATTTTTAGTGCGCACCATCGCTACAGGCATACAATACCTTCCATGATTTATAAGCCAATCGAAATCCCGCAGTTTCATATTTGCGTGACTTGCAATTTCCCCCCTGATTTCCGGTAAACTGAATCTTTGGGTACCATCTGAGGTGGCTGAAATGCAAAGTTAACGTGTTTTATTACAATAAACAACAAAAAATTTTCTCAACGACAATGGAGGCAGAGAAGAGAGACCCTCGGAACCGAGGTTGGAAGTCGATCTAGACTGAAGCTGAACATTCCGCATGTCCTCGCACGTGAGTTTCAAAATTCTTGATAACATTTGTGTGCCGTTCTATTTTAAGGAGGACGTTTAATGACGGATTCCAATACGTAGAGGACGAAAATCCTCAGCCGGCAACAAATCTGTGTTTCGCTCGATTTATTTCGACGTTATTCACATCAGATAAATATCTAGATAGGCAGGTACAACAATTTGCATCTTTGGAGGAGCAACCCGGAAAAATAGCGACATGATTATGAACGCTAAGACAAGGATCTTCAGATTACATCCTGGGCCTTCGAAATTGCTTAAGACTCGCTTCAAAGTGAGAACGGCAAACTTTCTGGACACGCTATGGCTATTCCGGAGTGCAATGTGTATCCCGATGCGGCCATGCCCAGAGTCTCTACACAAAAAAAGGTTGGCCGAGTGTGGTCACCGATGGTCTTACCACATTTTGACGTCATCTGTGATCTATTACTGAACAGGTGCACCGGGCAACATGGAATCGGTTTGTTCAGTTGTTCGATTCAGGTTATATAATAAAGAATTAACAGTTTTTGATGATGGGCGTCAGCTACGCTGTCCTGTTCTCTAACTGATCACATGTGAAAACCAATGACAAATACGTGCATTAGTTGAGCTTATTACATTAATTTTTAATGGATTACTTACCAATAACAAATAATACTCTTGCCCGGGTATATATACGGAGGATTGAAAAATTGCACTATATCTCTGAAACAACCAGCGTGAAATACTTGAGCCTCAGCGGTTTCGTTGCACTTGAGTTAGCAGCTGCTGGCTCCCTTGAGCTGGCCTGTATCACAACGTTCATAGCTACTCACGTGGTACAATCCAGAAGTTTTGATAACGTTTTTGAAACCCGCTATCTGTCGTCCTTTTCAGGACAGTGCTTGGGTTCGGACAAACAACATGAAGTAATGAACTCGGAAGAACGTAGATTAAGCTGTCATTTCTATTAAAGCTGCGGAAACAAAATAAACCAGTTGAAAGTGAATACAGTGCTACATCAAATATAGGCCTACTGGAATAGGCTGGGTTAAAACAGTAGATCCAGTCGGTGTCATGTAGAAAACTGAGAGTAGAACATATATAGCGCAGAGTTGATTTAAATTTGTACGCTACGTTTTAGCTGGCGGAACCTGAACCAGCCGTACTATCGTACACCAAATTTCAAACAACGCGACGTCGCTGGTTTCTGTCAAATCCAACGTCTTTGATTTACTGTCGCATCAACGAGTTTTAAGATAGAAATAATTGTGTACCTCACTGGACTCAGCTTTTTAGCCCAGTCTCATAAAGTTGATGGGAATACCTTACCCCTCCCTAGTAAACAGAGGAAAGAACACTTCAAATAGCAAAGGAGAGGAATCGGGATGGTTAAGAGTAACTGGCAAATGAGACGTGGAAATGACAGAGTGGAGTTTGGTGGCTACAGTAGCCTCCTTGCATGGGTTAAGAACCCATGCTCATGGGTTCGAGGCAAGAACTTGAAGTTCTTTCCGGATGTGTTGAAGAAAGCTACAAATAAGCTCTGAACTTGAACTTGCACAAAAGGAAAACTCCGTGGTAGCACAATATCACCCTTATATTAAATATCGTAAATAAAGTGATAACTTGAAGGACCTCAGTATTGTGTACGGAAATGGATACGAGAGGTACCTCTCAACATTGGACAGCAAAAAACAAAAACACCAACCGCTATGAACACGCGATTTTGGGAAAAAAAAAAAAAACTATTCCAAATTAACCGTACATTCAAATGCTACTATCTTGAAGTAATGCTTAAAATATAAAACGAAAATCAAACACGAACTGAAAAATTATCGAATTTGCACGCACTGCCTTCCAATGCGGCCTGCAAACAGCAGTAGCGCCATTCACTGATTTATTAACATAGCCAACTGCTAAAGAAGACTCTTAAAGAAAAATTTCTTCTTTAAGCATAAAGGAAAGGAAATGCCAAAAATACAAAAATAACGTGAGAAATTTCAACTTAATAAACATCTTATCCTTATCGGCAAGGTGTCACAGCGCAACTCAATCAGATTAGTCGTTGTTTGAAGAATTGTCTGAAATTGGACAAGGGTACCGGATGAACGTGAATAAATATTATGAAGACAAAATACGATTTGTTTCCCGGTACTTGAATTTCTTGCCCAAAGAGAGCATTATTTAAGTCTGCACATTTGTTGTTTCACGTAATCAGGTAATGGTCTTGTGCATGTGTACATTATGTACAAAGGTTCAATATTACCAGCTAACAATACATTGTTATGAAGCCTTTATAACGCTGTCAGCATACAAGCTTCCAGTTCTAACTAAGGTTCTCGTTAATCAGAATCCCAACATTCCGTTTTCCTTAATAAAATTTAGACAAAATAATTAGCTTGAGGCCCACACTAAGTTTAAGAGGGCGTGCAAATACGTCTGACGAATACTTTGCGTCACCCTCTGAGCGACATCAACACTCTCGAGGTCAGGACCAACGCCTCTTTTTAATCGTTCACATAAACTAAACAGCAAAAAACATATGAACCACGTACATGACATTTAAAAACAGGCGTTTACTATATTTTGTAACTATTCTTAAGACATGAACACGTAAAAATAGAGTCTTGTTCTTGAAAATAAACCCTGAATTCGTGTGATATTTGGTGTATTGCAAGATAATTTATATTCATTACTTGTAACAATATGCCTAGAGAAAATATCGTCGTCGTCAAGACATTTTCCTGAAAAACATTTGTTATCATTCGGTAACGAGTGTCGACAGCTCCAATTTCTTTAATTCAGTTTACCAACTATCCATCCGGCCTCCTCATCGAAATTAACGGCAAAAGCAGATGTATCCACGAATTTCAGACAAAAAAAACTTAAAACTTCGAAACGGCGACTTTCTCTGTATTTACTTTGGCGCAAAAGGTCGATCTGCCAAACGTGCTGGGGGTTTCCTGTGTCCCAAGTATTATTCTCTGAAGAATGATTTTAAGTAGTACTTTCAGGCTATTTCCGAATGTCTCCTTTGTCTGCTTCCATTCAATCAAACCTTAACTGTAAACAGGACTACAGTATAAAACACCTCTTCGTAGAACATGAAACTTTTCAGCGTTAATAACAATCGCTAGCGTGTTTCACGGACACGCCCAGTCTGCGGAGAAATTTTATGGTCTGCAAATTCAACCCCCATCATCGATGACAGGCGAGATTCCTGCTGGATTACTGTCCTTCGGGGTGGCGGTGAGAAAGAAGGGTGACTGAATTCCACGGCAGGAGAATGAGAAGCGCATGCATAACAAGAAATATTCGAGAAATCTCTTTCCGACGACTTTGGCTGAGCCTACAATACTTTTGTGAACTTGTCTTCATTTGACATCTACGCCATAACAATTATATCAAAAAAGTACTGTAGTTGCAGCGGACTATCTATTAAAGTCACTCGACATCTTGATTTTCAAACCTCTCAAGCAATCGAAATTTGTGAAGAAAAGCAAGCTAAGAAAGGACACCAAAGATCGACTGGAAAAGTTCGGAATCTTTCACGCAAGCTGTGGTGTGGTTTGTTAGTGAAATTCCGCTTGAGTAATATTGCAGGACTCACACGTGAAATGATAAAAAATGATCACTTATTCAAGAACTTGAAAGGACTGATATTCACTCATAGATTCTTTGCGATATTTCTTGACAAAATAAACAAAAGAAACCGTGGAAGATAATATTGAACAAAATGCCCGTATCGTGTCACATGTACTATCAAGGGGCGAACGGCGATACCTGTGATGCAACATTTAAGAGCCGCCAAATGACCGATGCGCTGGGGGTTCGAAAAACGACAGAATTGTGCATTTTAGACAAACTAATATTTTAACGCAGACCAGATGGCGAAGCATACAAGATAATGGCCTTGTTTTAATCGGCTAATGATAGACAAGTCAAAAAGAATGTTGTCATCCGATTTTCATCATCCGACTGTTTTCGACATTTGAAAGTCAACATTAATGCCGACTTAGAAAGGTTTTGTTTTCAAAGAGGTTTAAAACGTAGGAAACGTGCCGTCTATCCCAAAAGAAATGCAAACAGAAGGACTGAATTTATTCTCGTTAAATCACGATCTTTTATTTTTATTTTTTATGAAAGGAGAAAAGGGAAATTGGCTCATGCCCGTGTACGACGACCTGACTATTGCATTAGAATCACAGCGTGACTTATCTCACCAGCTATCGATGTAGCGTTGAAGAAGGTTAAGAAAGAATATTGGAGTGTTTGGAGCTGCAATGGCTGCGATAACATCAATCCACCCAATGTGGAAATGTTGGAAGAGTTCATTGTAACAATTAAGGCCGTTTCAGCAGACAGGCGGTGACAATAAAGCCTACGAACATATTGACTATGAATATTTAAGAAGTCAAACACGAGTGTGTGGAGATGTTTTTAGGTCACCTGAAAAGCGCCCAGACTTACGGAATTCAATTCCACTGAAAGGAATGTAAGATCAAACTCGACCTTGCATTCCCTTTGTAAATGTATCAGCCAGTTCTTATCCTATCAGGATGAACAAAGACCGGTTACCATAAAGATCACGTGAGAACCTAATCCAATTTACATTATTCTGCGTTTTTCAGTGTCCCGCATTATAACTCCCGCGATTTCTCTTGACCGGGCACAATGCACGTACTTTCTTAAGCAAACGGTTGTTTTTATTTTTCAGTTTCAAAGGGTGAAAGTTTCTAGATGTGACTCTTGTGACAACGAAAGCAACAGAACTTGAATAACAAAGTTTTAGTGTCGGAATGTATGTTGTGGTAGCTCAAAATCATTCAAAGCAATTATATTTAGACCAGATGATGGAAAAGAATGACCCATGCAACAACTCTATCAAATTTCCCTTGCGTGTTTACCGAGGCGTTTCTAAATATGATGGAAATTCTCTTGTGGCCTTCCGCCAAGACTGTCACATGCGACAACACAGTCACGAAAAAACTTGCAATATAATAAAGGTGGAAACGATTAATGCTTCGAGATGTAGTCGGGTGCTCCCATTCTCATTTCATTTGCTTATATCTCAACTGTCGTTTCCTTTGTAACGCCTTAAAAACTTTTAACCAAAGTCAATTGTTATAAAAAATTCGCAATTTAACACCTCTGTGGAAACGACAAAAGTGAAATCTTGTGTTTTCCATCGGCTCCCAAAGGTGCTAATATTGCACGACAGAGTATCAACTATATTCAAGGTGTGATATTTCATCACTTGGGAAATCAAGTCCTGTTTCATCTTGACAGGATGAGACCAAATTTTATAGGCTGCGTTGGAGAAATCGAGCATACGAAACCTCGATTTTCCGATTATATTTCCCTGACGTTAAATTTTCAGTTCGAGCACTTGACAAGGTAGTGCCGCTTTCTATTTTATTTTCAATGTTGTTCCTCTATCACCCAAAGTTTTTATTCGAATGGAGATGATTTTTTTCTATGCTTATTGCAATTCATTACGTTTTCGTCAATATTATCTGTAAAAACAACAAAATTGAAGAAACAAACGGCCGTTTCGAATTCCACAAGGTTGCGCGCAAACAGGATCAGCATTGAAAGCCAAAAACGCAAATACAATTATATCCCCTTTGTCTCGGGACTTCGAGGTAGGTAATTTGTCGTAATTCATCGCTACATGCCTCCCCGCTTATCAATCTTGTCTATTGTCTTATGGAAACGCATTTTTATTAAACTTAATTTACTTTGGGTTACTCAGAACAATTCCTAGGTCGCTCGCTCTTGTATGGGTCGATATGGAACTGCGGTTACCAAAGACGGGACGTATTAAGCAAGTCAAGCGCTGAAGAAAAAATCCTTGTAAGGATATCAATTAAGTAAATATCGATTGTACTTTGTGTTCATAGCATTATGGATTTAATTTTGCTACCACAGGATATGTGCACTAAAATCTGCCAATTCAGTTTTACAGGCTGTCTAACACAAGTGTTGCTGAAAATAGATGTATTTGCTTTATTAAATCTTTCACCACCGAAACCAAGATGTTATTCAAGGTGCTATTCATTTAATCAAAAGAGATTGTGAATTCGATCCGAAGTGACAACATTTGTTGAGTCTTGCGTAACTTATGTACACACAATTATACCGGAATGCAAACTCCATTGCGCGTTCTTTAACCTCGCTGCGTTCCCGTATTACCACGACGCTCTCATATCACAATGTTTTCATTTTTTTCGCAGAGCGCGAGCTCTAAGTCGATGTTGGGGTTATCAATGCCTATAGTAATTGCCCAGCTAATATTGAAAGACTAGTAAAAACTACGTAGACCTCTAAAACTACTGCTAGGAAGGTGTAAGGTGCTTGTCAGTGGCAAAACCGCACCGCGAACATTAAAACCATATGTGATTTAACTTCAAGACAGGAAAGAAAATGGTGATTGCTAAATGCTAATGTTTAGAGCTTAGTCGGGCGACTTCACCAATTTTGAAAACTAAAGTTGTTTTGAAGTAGCTTTGATATTGTATTCTCAGATGGCAAGTAAACAGTTTGCAGCTACAAGCTTGTTTTCATTCACGCTATGGCAATAAACTCTTTTCACCAAAACATACAGTGCAAGAAACGCATGGCAAACCTCTGTTATCAGTACGTTTTGACACTTCACATAATAACTTTAACCGCCAATAAGCCTTACAGCATATTTTCGCGTGCAAAGATAGAACTGATAGCGATTTTCTTCGCAACCGTTCAATTGTACGTCAAATGTAATTAAGAGACAATGAGAAATTAGGTTATCACAAAAGGAATGGAATAATGTTATGTCGTTTACAAGAAGCGTTGGCTAGAAGCAATCCCTTTTAAGTCACTTCAGACAAGCGGGCAGCTCGACAAACTGAGACTAAACTGACTGACTGAGCTCGACTGATTGAGAAGGGACTGCTAGCAGTCAACAAGAAGAGTGAGAACTCGATTAGACGAGCAGAGAGCTTAAGAAAGGTTTGCGAAAATCATCTGGGTTGCACTTAGCATCTGAAAGAACGGGAATAACTTGTAGAACCTTAAGGCAAACACACTATAAATTAAATGAGCTTCAGAGAGAAATATTAATCCAGACTTACAGTGGATTGTCAGGCGCCCAGTGAATCGTTGGATACACCACGCACTCTATAACCTGGAAAAATAAGATATTTTGCACCAAGAAGAATACTTGAACTCGAATCATGTTTGTATTCGATCTGCTCCAACAGACAGCTGCCATGTGCAATAAACCAACCCCAGTTCGTTACGCCAGTGGTTTTCCCCTGTCTTGGCTTCCGTTTCCCAACAGTTGGAGAGAGGACAATTTCACAGCTTCCTCCGAAAGCCGCACATTTAATAACCGGAAACCTTTGGACTCGTTTAATCCTGCTGCATGGTGGATGGTTGTGTTTTCGCTGAAGAATATCAGACTTTTCACTCTTTGCGCCCCAATATGCAGCTCGTTAAAAACTTGACAAACCAGTCTCCCACAAACACGAGCGCGGGCCCTCGAGCTCTATTACTTCAAGAAGTCTACGCAACGCAATGAGCTATGCATCGCTGTGCCGTCGCTCTCATTCTTAGCGTATCTGTCTCGATTGGGGTTTTATCATGTCACTTGATGACACACGACACTTGAAACCGAAAACTCACTCATTCATTGAAAAGCGTTGAAAGCCAGCCTAGACAGATAATTGACAACTACTTCGTACGGACTGATCTCCGTTTCCCTCTCCTCCCACTGTAGAGTTACTTTATACAATAGTAACGCACTCCTCACCTCCTCTTTCCCCGTGCCGTCTCCCACGGACAAATCCAATCACTTCTGGTTTACCCCAAAAAACTTAAATTATTGCCTAGAAGTAAGCCTTTGCATCAATTAAAGGCAGAAGGGAAAACTTAAACGGCATCTGAATTAACGTTATTAAAAACCCCCTGCTGAAGCGTCGTTGCTCCCCGCAAAGATTAACCAATAACTGCATCTATAATTTTTTTACCCTCTGATAATTAAAAAGAAAAGATTTCAAAATGTTTCAATTGAACATCTAGAACATTCCTTTTAAAAGTCCAACTTGGCGTGCTCGGTCGTGAATTTTTGCTTTCCTCTATTTTTAGTTAAGACAGTGTAAGTCCATCAGTCGTAAGCTTAAAAACATGTGTTCCCCAAAATTACGAAAAAACTTTGTTATAAGAGTATTAAACGGGTTTTTTTTTAATGACAAGTACTTTATTACGAATTTTGTTTCAGCTCGGGAATTGTCTGACGCACGATAGGATTTAAATGTGAATAATCTTCTTTCGAGCCTTAACTCTATTCAAACGAAAAATCCGAGAATTATGTTCCTTTTTAAATTCCCGCTGAGTTTTCAATTAGTTTACAAACGCGGTATGGCCACAGAGGAAAACATGAAGTTTGTCATGCAAGGTGATGCAAGTCACGCGATGATCAGTGTGGTTTGATAATGATGTTTCGATAAGATCATAATTCGTCAATTATTGCTGATACTATTCAAAGGCACTTGCAGGGATAAGGAACAACTTAAATTACAACTGCAGATTTTTTCGAGTCTTACGACCAGATAACAGAATTTCCAGAACTATTCGGAAAATGATACTAATGTATGACTGATTTTAACATTTTTTTTCTGATAAATGCTAGTAATAGTCCGAGACTAAACTGTCAATCAAATTCCACGTGCGGATACGATGACTAGAGTAACTATCAATGCAGATAAGATGACTTTTTTGACAACAGTATCTTTGGAAAACTCCATGTAAAGGTAAGTTTAAACCCGACCCGATCAAGATCTAGAGCACTATCTTAAAACGTCGAGTTTGTGAACTGTAAATTGCTACATTGGAGGTCCATATGGTTATATGACAACCATACCCAAAATATTATGCACCAGTCATTTGAAACCCTCCGAACCCTCCTCCCCCTCCCCCCTCGAGAATGGGCGGGGCATTCACTTTATATGATAGTGAAAGCTGGTGAAATCCTCACTCCCTGTGTGCAAAAGTGAAGAGTGAACCCCCCGCCTCCTAATGTTTCACACAAACATTGGTTAATACATCGGGCGGCCTGTGCAACATTCTTAAAGCCTCCTCAATGCACTAGACATTCTTTTCATAGTTCAGTTCACGTTGACAATGAAACACAAAGCACAAAGATTACAGCATGATTCCGTTATTGACGATTGTTAGGCTCTGAGAAAAACACTTACGATTCATGAGTATTACGTGGGTAATATGCTTTAATATGGACCATTCACAGATGCAAGCAATCATCATGTACGTCACCGGCACTTTTCTACTCTTCTTCCGGCAATCTTTACGTAAAACATAATACAAACAGTGTAAATAAAAAGTCGACACTACCTAAATAGCTGTAGTCCTTGCTGCACCTTGTTTTACCAGGAGGGGCAATTAACAAATAACAAGGGAAGTCACTTACCCAGACAAAACCACTTTCCTGGAGGGATGGTTGTTAACGTGAGGCCAACTCATTGATAGTGGAACCATTTGTGCCGACAAGACTGAAATATCTCCATCGCACCAAATCATGTCGTCATTGTTCCGCTGTACCACATGGACAATATGAAGGCCCCTATTCATCATCTGCATCACAGCCTTGGCGAGTTTTCTTGCTGTTTTTCTGCTGCAATATAAATATAAATATGGTATAAAAAATACAATTGCACATTCATTAGTTTTCACAGTCAGTTTAATCAAGTTCAGATGCTGATCATCCCAGTTATTCAGATCAGTAATTAACGCCAAAGTACTTGAGCAGTAACAAAAGGAAAGCGTCAAAAATTCAACCTTGAACGGGATTCGAACCCTGACCTCTGAAATCCATGAAAGCCAAGCTACATCCGCTACACCAGATGAGATTACTTCAGTTACTGCCGGTATTAAAGCCACTACACTCGAAACATTCAAAGGCATTAAGTTTTTGAACAACATGCAGTTCTTACCGTCACGAATTGTGTTTGTCATACCGCACAAAGAGGGAGTAAATTCCTTCAGCCTTATAACAAGTACACACATCACATAGTACTTTGTCCTTCGAACATAACTTAGAGCTGAACTGAGTTCAGGACAGTTTCACGACTTGTTATGCTTACATCTGTTCTGATGACTTACTTCTCCACTGACTCTTCTGCTCTTTGAGGGCCTTCAATTTGTTTGAGCAAAAAATCCAACCTTCCTCTTTCGCAAGAGATGGGTCCTATCCCAGGTTTACACCAGGTGGGGCTGTTGGTCTTTTGAACTCTTCTGCAAAAGACTGAATAGCTCTTCTTCTAGACAACGCTTTCTAACCCACAGAGGATCCATTTCTTTATTGCCCGCTCATGTCTGCATTTAGGGTTCTAGCTTTTCAGTCTTGATGTCTAAAAGGGAAATATTTCCTTTGTAACTTCCTCCAGATCTTCGCTGATTTCTGCCAGCTGTAGCTCTGAGGCGTGGCGTAATCTTAACAGAGTTTTCAGACTCTGTTTCAGTTCAGTTCAGTTTCTGTTTTATTTTGCATTTTGCATAAGAATATCACAAAGCTATGCACTGCTCGCAGTTAGCAAAAGCTAGTCGAGGCGAGCAGTGCTTACAAATATATTCCAGATTTAAAGGGGCAAAGATTTATTGATAGCCGAGGAGCGTGATTTTTTTCTTCTTGTACATGAACCCGTCGACGGCCTCTACTTTTCTTTCGGCAAGCTCAAGAAGTGTCCCCTTACTTGAAACGAGTGTTGAATTTTCAACAGCAATGTTAACGGTTGCATTTATAGCTTATTTCTCTACTCATAAAGGAAACTTTCTAGCTGCAGGTCTTTGTAGATTTCGCTTTTAGTTCGCCCTTATTTTCAGTGCATCAATTTGGACATTGTGTTTTTCAACAACGGGGCAGTCTGATATCTAAACACAAAAAGAAGAAAAGATAAACAACATAAATATTTGAACAAATCTTTCGTCCCCACAAAGCTTTATCAATGGCATTGTTAAACGTTGTTCCGGCTGAAACATAACTGAGAGCATTCATGATGCCGATGATAGGTTTATTTTACAGATCGCACTTTACAGGTACAGGTCAGTGTTTTAATATTGAACGAACCCAAACCCTTTAATTTATGAATGCCACCCTTAGTCCTAAAAAATAGTAATTACGCCTAAGGTTAGCACTATGAAACTGAACTTTGGGTTGTTTTAGCAAGTTGTTGAAACAGTGCGATGAACTCTGATCTTACCGGTAACATATGACCTGTAAAATAAACTTGTCATGCATGATCAGAATAGTGAACTTTTCCACAAAACAACTTATCCCGTTGGTGTTAAGTCACCGAACAGAAAAAATTCATGCGAAACAGCAATGCGAAGTTTTCATATATTTATTACAGCCATCGGTTAAAAGTGGCAAACTGATTGTAAATCACTTGATGTGAAACACTGAGGTCTATATATCGAGCACAATAGCGATGCCAAATCCCCTACAACCGCACATAAATATTAATACATAAATACAACGGCTTTCGAATGCAAAAAGTGCAAATTATTTTCATAACAAAGGTACAAAAATAACTTTGACATAAAAACGCATGCTACTGACGCATAACAACCGGAAAGATTCTTCATTCATTTTAATGTGCATTCTTTTATTCAAGTTTCAATATCAAATCAAGCCCTTCAGATTGTCGGTTACAACAGCCTTCTTTGGTCCGTGGCGATACTGAACTTTGCAAAGCATCCCGTTCGACGATTGGAGAAGCTCCGTGACGAAGCGAAGGGAAGCGACGATAATTTATGCAATTTGACTGCAAATTTATCATGTGCCGCGAAAATGACAACTGCTGACCAGGTCCCCGGTACAGCTCAAGGGGCCGGTTGTTCGAAGCATGGTTAGCGCTAACCGGCGTTAAATACCATGAAAACCTTTAGGTTCTGATACCTCTTAACCAACGGTTAGCGCTAACCAGGCTTCCGTCGAGCAACCGGCCCCAGGATGCGAGGACTGTGATTACTCTTGAAGTCCCCACCGACTGAAATGTAGTCCGAGCACGGGTAAAATGAATACTTGTGCGAGAATAAATGAACCCGGCTCGGATAAAATGACCGGACCTTGCGCCGATTTTCCTTTCTGGCGAGCCTTCGGCGTCTATGGTCAGCAGAATATGCTATGGTCGGCCTCTCGGCGCCTCTTCCGTTTCCCCCGTAAAGCTGATACACTCGGCTGCTACATTTGCCATTGCGTAAGTTTGAGACTTCCTTCAAGATGGGTGACCTTTTTACAAAGGGAAACTCTAGCATGTTTATAACAAGAAGAAGAAGAAGGAGACGTAACCATTTAACTCCCTGAAGAAATCAGGCCGTGCCTTATGTACGAAATATGGTAAAAAAAAATATACATACCCTCACAGACATACAACCACCCTTGCATTATTCCTTTGTTTATGTGAACTGGGGTTCCGTATATATCTGCTGGTCAAAAACATGAGCCAAGCACTCACAGCAGGAAAAAATTTGCAGTGCCTGGTGCTGCTGAAAAAGTGGTGTGTAAACCATTTTTACCCGAGACGTGTGTTACGACATTTGTCTTAGAAAGTCTCAGTGGAATTTACCGTTTATAATATGCAAATAGTGTGCTATAAAAGTGATTGTACGCTTCGAATAAATTTCGTGGTTCTTATTTGGGTTTGCCCATGGCAGGTGAGTTGTGATTGAAATACATAGAGTATGTTACATGGCCGCGCGGAGATACCAAATTTCTCTTCGAATGTTGAAAAAAATTTCACAAGTGAGCGCAGCCTGACGAGTGAAATATTTTTCAACACTCGAAGAGAAATTTCGTATCTCCAAGCAACCATGTAACATTCTCTTTATTATATAAACACCAATGAAATACTAGATCATTTCACGAAAGGCATCGAAAGGCACTATTTAGATATGTAACAATAGCAACAGTGATCTTTTCACATGTGAAGATATCATGTTTTCGCGCGAAAGCTCAGTGTATTTCACTGGTGTTAAGGAGGCTCGAAATAGTTTCTCCTTTTTTCAAACAAATAAACATATTCTGTTTTTAGCTACAGTTAAGGTTAATCATATCAAGACAAAATTTAGCCAGGGTATTAAGTACCCATCATAGATTTCTCACATCACATTTTCCTCTAAAATTACGTTAGCATGGCAACGAATATAAGGCATTTCCTTGAGCCTTAAAATAAAGATTTATTGTCTTTGTTGAAAAACGGGACGGTGAAATCTTCCCATTCAGCGTTACCAGATAATGTTAGAAATAATCTCTAAAATATTTAAAATTCAACAAATCTGTAGGTCAGTTTTTCAGAAAAATCAGTTTTTTTGAAATGTGTCGCTAATTTCTTTTTTCACCTACAGAATTTTTTTAAATTTGAAAGACAAACGTTTTAAATTAATCTAAGCTAACATGCAAAAAATGAAAAAAATTCACCGTCCGGAAGCAGAGATATAAGCGAGTAAAGTTGCAAAATCAGGAAAAATGAGGGGTTACAAGATCGGCATTTACGCATGCGTCACCCGCTCATACGAGTGCACGCGCGAGTGAAGATACAGGCCAACACAAACAGATTTAAGCGACCATGAAACCGTTTGTGTACAGTTTTCGTTGTTTTCGTGAATAGGAGATGTCTATATATATTCCATATGTATAGGAATTAGAAGAAAGGTGAGCGAAACTAGCGGTATTTGTTTATTTCTGGTGATCCACTTTGAATCGTGAGCTGACGCGAGCAGCTTTTAGAATTGCGTGTGTGGCTTGCGCGCGCGCGCTCAGCTGAAAACCCTTTCGAGCCTCCTTAAGGAGGCTCGAAAGGGTTTTCAGCTGAGCGCGCGCGCGTAAGCCACACACGCAATTCGTAAGCTGCTTGCGTCAGCTCATGATTCAAATGGGTCACCAGAAATAAACAAATACCGCTAATTTCGCTTACCTTTCTCCAATTCCTATATACATGGAATATAAATAGACATCTCCTATTCACGAAAACTACGAAAATTCTACTTAAACGGTTTAATAGTCGCTTAAATCCGTTTGTGTTGACCTGTAGCTCCACTCGCGCGCGGACTCGAATGAGCGGGTGACGCATGCGTAAATGCTGATCTTGTAACCCCCTAATTTTTCCTGATTTTGCAACTTTACTCGTTTATATCTCTGCTTCTGGACGGTGAATTTTTTTCATTTTTTGCATGTTAGCTTAGATTAATTTAAACCGATTGTCTTTAAAATTTAAAAAAATTCTGTAGGTGAAAAAAAAATTAGAGTCACAATTCAAAAAAACTTATTTTTCTGAAAAACTGACCTACAGATTTTGTTGAATTTTTAATATTTTAGAGAGTATTTCTAACATTATCTGGTAACGCTGAATGGGAAAATTTCACCGTCCCGTTTCTTCAAAAAGGACAACATATGTTGATTTTAAGGCTCAAAGAAATGCCTAATATCGTTGCCATGGTAACATTATTTTGGAGGAAAACATAATGTGAGAAATCTACGATAGGTACTTAATACCCTGGCCAAATTTCGTCTTGATATGATTGCCCTAACTGTATCTAAGGACAGAATATGTTTATTCGTTTGAAAAGAGGAGAAACTATTTCGAGCCTCCTTAATATAATAAAGGGAAATTCACTATGTGTCTTACTTATTCAAGACCCTGTTAGCTAGTGCTGGCAATTTTCAAATTCTTGCTTATCTCACTAGGGGTTGTTTTTTTATTGCTCATAAACACCTAGACGACGAAAATAAGCTAGTTTGATATTTTCACGGTTAGACTGGATCTAGCAGGAAATGGAACGGTCTAATGCGAGGGATCGAAATAATTTTTATGCAAAAAGATTCCCCTGCATTAGCATCTATTTCATGCTAGATCCAACCCAATCGTTACAATACCAAAATTAGCCATTTTGCTTGAATGTCTCTTTGACGTTAAATATATTAAATGATTAAAGGCCTCGTTGCTCAGTTTTCTCTCATGCAATTATTAGGCGTTGCTAAATTTGCAATTTACTAAACGTCACTGAGAGAAAGCGCCCAGGTGTCATGCAGCATGAAGACTTTGGTAAGGAATTGATCAAAACTCTCTAACTTGTAGATGGTAATGCCGAGCAGTACAGACTTATCCAGTAACTTTCCTTCCGTATTTCCCATATTTTTCAGTCATTTAATTACTGATCACTTGATTCAATGGGGTGCAGGTATGAGGCAGTGATGAGAGCACTCGCTTCCCACTGACGGATCTGTGTTCGATTCCCAAAATCATCATCATCACAAGTGGGTCGGGTTTGTTGGTTCTCTACTCTGCTACGAGAGGTTTTTCTCTGCTTATAGCTGTTTTCCCCTCTCCTCAAAAGCCAACCTACCATTTGATATGAGTTGAGTTGAGTTGATCTTATTTATCTTTAGTGCTCCAGCACCCCTTCATTATCATCGCACTTAAATACATCAATACACCAATACACCAATACACCAATTTCACAGACGACCAGGAAAAAGAGTTTTTAAATTTAATTAATTAATTAAAGCTAGTGTAATGATAGCGGTACACCGGCCAATGAGTTAATCCGCATTCCATTGAAGTTGGGTTGAGTCCATTTGGTAATAAAACCCCGTCCTATCTCCACCAAATTACATTTCCTTGCAAGATATCCCGCTTGGCCTGAAGCTAGTGTCGTGCGCTAACCTCCTTTTAGGGCTAAATTTTTAGGGGTATTCAAAGCAGCTGGGAAATGTATTCTTGAGGCTTGTAGAAGAGCGGTACTTTATTTACACAGAATTGTCTTTTCCGTTGGTTTTTAACACAAAGATGACTTGTTTACTCATGTAATAAAAGTGTATAAAAGATGCATGAAGCGTGTCACAAGTAAGCACAATATTACATCTGTGTCCGGTAAAAATTCTCTATGTCCAATGCCACGCGCTTTTACAATTATCGAGGAAATTAGATCCAGATACCATAGTATCTGGCATAAGTATAATCATAAATCTCTACTGTGAAACACCTGTGATACAATTTATTATCTTATATAATATTAAAACACTCTCTCTCCTCCAAATAAGTTATATAAATACCACATAACTAAGAGCGTATATCTCCCTTCATAGGTTTCTTGAAAAATTTTTAACCACTCAAAGGGGTCGGTGTCTGATTACTCGAGTGACTGTTTCCGATTCCAGGGATGATAAATAATTGATTTTCTAAGCCAAAGATCATTGTACTTAACAGAAAACCTAAGAAGTTTTAAAAAGCCTGAAATGAAGAAGTCTGGTTTTCAGATGGAAATAGGGAGTTCCAGAAACGACGACTGCTACGGCACCGAGAATACCACAATACATTAATATCATTGATTCAAAGAGGGACGCAGCACAATTATTTTCCCTCAAAAGAGGGAAAATAATATTGCTGGAAGTGTGGCACGCATTTAAGCGCATATTTTTGCGACAGTCTGCATAACAACGACGTCATCACGAAATTTGAGGTTTGACGACAACGTCGGCATACAAATGTGAATCTTTCGTTTTTTTTCTTAGTCTGAAACCAACTTGTTTTAAGGATACTCCCCCCTACCCTCCCCACATTGCACGACGTGAACAACATGGAATAATCCCAAAAAATTATGATTTATGATTTATGATATATTTTGCGGTGATATTTTAAGTCGACGTCAACGTCTACCTTTGAAAAAAAAACCGGCATGCAAACCTATCAAAGCGTTACGCCACTACTCTTGGCGGGCTCCTGGTGGATCTCAATGTCGTGCACAGCACGGCCGCTGCTCCTATCCAGTATCTTCAAGCTGACGTATCGCTCTTATCATCCCGCCTTGCGAGCGGAAAATATGAGGAAATTTGGTATTAGTGATACCCCTTTCGACTTAATGGACTTCGACATGTCTGAACACTTCATCCCGTGGATATGCAAGCCTCGACGATGTCTGTGCTTGGGCTCACTCCAGCTAGACTGAATTCACCAGAAAATGGCTGGAATCCTGGTTTCCGTCGGGAGAATCATGAGATAAAGCACTGCTGTTTGATGACAACGAAGGCTCTAACTTTTTCTTGTGGTACAAACGGCGAAGAAGGATTACACAAACAGAAGTCAAGATCACACAAAAGAACACAAGGATTGCAATAGATACGTGATACGCAGTTTCATTTCGTTCAATTTTTCCCTTGTTTCCAGGATTACCTGTTCAAAGAAAAAGGACAGCATTGGTTATTGTTGAATAAATTTATTATGGTGTATAAGGCCACGTAAGCAAAATAGTCATAACTTGACAAAGGAGTCGTTACCGAGTGCTGGAGAATGTAGATGTACAAGCTTAGCTATATTGCACGAAAAAGCAGAACGTACAGACCATCGTGGGCATTTAATAGAGAGATAAAGTAGTTGTCTTGTTGATATTACTTCTTCGTACTGAGCAACCAACACTCTTAGCCAAAGCTTCCGTAGTTAATCAAAAGAAAGTACTGTTTGCATTTTACGAACACATTCCCCTACCCGTACAAGTAGCCTCTAACCTCACCCTGATAACCATAGGAGAGACCCGATTTCTACTCCCCCATTATTCAATATGATCTTTGCTTGATAACAAATAGGCTTTCCTTAGCCAAACGTTCAATAGGCAGATTACAACACTGTGGTACCATCACGACATCCTGCAATAAACTTATTGTTTTACCTGGCTTATCTGTCATTTGGATCGTAGGTACTGTAAAGTTTGTAAATGTAGAATTTTTCTCAGACTGACTTGTCGTCGGCTTCTTTGTACTAGTCGAGACTGTTGTGGATGCTCGTGTTGGGACTGTTGTTGATGCTCGTGGTGGGACTTCACCGTTGCAAAGGTCTTCATCGCGGCAGAGTGGATCTATGGAAAAACAAATTACAGAAACTTACAACAAAATACTGTCTTTACAACTTACTACTCCGCATCAATGTTAACATCGGACTGATGATAGTGAGGGATTTTGTTCAGCGCCCATCCGTCACTTACTCACTCACTCACTCACTCACTCACTCACTCACTCACTCACTCACTCACTCACTCACTACAGACTGGGAAATACGAAAATAGAGGTGCACCAATCCCAGTAGATGGAAGAACGTGTTTAGTCTGCAATAGAGGCTATATAGAAGATGAGCGGCACTTCTTGATGTATTGCCCAGGGTACGATAACATTAGAAATGAGCTCCATTCTCTCCTTTCAACACACGATGTTGTTTTCAAAAGCCTTAATGATGAGGATAAAATTAGGTATTTACTTACCCTACAAAACGAAAGCACTTCAAAGATAATAGGTAAATACACATATTTAATGTTTCAGAAGAGAAAAGACTTCCTAAATGCAAAATAATTAAAATAATAATTTTATACCAATTGTATTACAAGTAATTGTATGATCTTTTTAGTTAATTAGTTATTCAAGTAGATATCATCACCTTTATTGTAACGAGACCGATACCTCCCTTTGGAGAGTAAGGCGCAATAAAGATTTACTGTTTACTGTTTACTGTTTTACTCACTCACTCACTCACTCACTCACTCACTCACTCACTTAAAGGCCTGTTCCAAACGTCGTGCTACTGCCGTGCCGAACTCAAATGAATTTGGCTTGGCAGTGGCACGACGATGACACGGCAGCGGTTTCAAACGTCGAACCTAATACAGTCGCGCCAAATTAAAAAGACAAAACAAACCATCCATCCAGCGTAATAGTATGCAAATAATGCAAAATACATTAAACTAATTTATGAATTGAGTTCGGCGCAACAATAGCACGCCGTTTGAAACCAAGTCGTGCTACTGCCGTGTGGCACGGCAAGTCCTGCCGTTCTAAGTAGTCGTGCCGAACCTAAGTCAGCCGTGCCGCTCTTAATGGTTTCAAACGGCGTTCTACTGCCGCGCTTAAATCGAAATGACAATTTGATTTGAGTTCGGGACGGCAGTAGCACGACGTTTGGAACAGGCCTTATTACTATTTCAGGCATTCATTCGCGTACATTGCGAGCTTCAATTAGAAACTATTGCATGCTGGAAAGTGTTCTCATACACGACCATGTCATCAAAACGCTCGATTTCCCGCCATTTTCAAAAATTGATTGCGCTCCGCTCAGTGGCTTCAACACGGAACTTTAGCTGTTTGGTATGTCATTAATTGCTCAATGGGCGCAAAAAAATTGATTTAACCATGTACTAATACTGTAACAGCAACAAAAAATGGCGAACCGAACAAAGCTATCGATTTTTTGCCAGTGTTGGCAGTGTGGGACGTAAATGTATTTGACTGATAAAACAATTTTGAGACGTGGTGGCTTGCGGTTATTCCTGAAAAGCATTGTGTTAGGTGGGGCGCGTGGAGGGTTCTTTTTTTTTTTAAAGCTATGGTCCAAAATTTCGAAAAGTCATGTGAAAAATATTTTTTGCCCTGGATTGTAACTTAACCAAGGTTTGTTACTCCTGAGTTGATAGAATAACAGGAGGTATTTTTTAAAAATATGTATTCTTTGGTTTCCATTTAATGGAGCTGTGTCACGGTAGAGAAGTTCATTTTAAACAGTTTTACCAATTACTCGCCCCCACTCGCCGTGCAACTTAACGTCAACCCAGAAATTAAGCCTAGAAATTAACAATTACTGGACGAGGTTGAGCAAAATATCGTTATTTGTCAGTGTCGAGCAGATCAATTATTTGCCGAAGCCGAAGGCTGAGGCAAATAATTGATCTGCGAGACACTGACAAATCATGACATTTTGCGATAACCGAGTTCAATAATTGTTTTATGACTGAGTTAACTTTATTTTTCACAATTCCCAACAATTAAATCTTTTTATGAA
This sequence comes from Montipora capricornis, assembly GCF_036669925.1. Classification (NCBI taxonomy): domain Eukaryota; kingdom Metazoa; phylum Cnidaria; class Anthozoa; order Scleractinia; family Acroporidae; genus Montipora; species Montipora capricornis. Next base: position 6,958,140 of record NC_090885.1, read on the forward strand.
AGCTCAGGAAAACGAACTGCCATTTTCACTCAAGAGCGTGATTTCAATTATGGATGACCAGAATATTATTTGTAGCAAAACACTTATTTGTAGACAGTTATTTGCAGGTCACGTGGCGGGCTCTCGGCCAATGAAAAGGAAGGAAAAAATACATCGAATGATAATTAAAAATGCCTGAGTTACAGCTCAAAAACGCTGAATTAATTTTAATTATAAGGAAACAACCACGGAAGCTCAATAGGATACATCAATTCTTTTTACACAACCCACCTGTTCTATTCATGCAAATGTGAAACTTCAGCTTCATGTTGTGAGTCTCGCAATGTCCTCCAGAGGTTTTGTGGACGGACGATTTAGTGCCGTCTGAAGTTGCTGGCGACACAGAAAACATAACGACTTATTGACTACAGTTGATAAGGAAAAACTTTCATCATCGTAATCTTTATCGTCGATGAACTAATCAACGTAGTGGTGAGCGGACTCGCCTCCCAGTACTAGTACTACCAGTACTAGTGTGACCCCGATTTCCAGACTCGGCGTATATTTGGATTGAGTTTGTTTGTTCTCTACTATGCTACGAAAGGTTTTTCAACGGTCACTCCGGTTTTCCCCTCTCCTATTATAGCCCAAAATCCTTTTTGAAATATCACTCCAAGCCGGCCACATACACTGTCAGGCTCTGTAAGTCAAATGAGGTTCACTTGAATAGTGTAAGTCAATTGAGGTTCACTTGATAAATGTTTATAACAGCTAAACAAGAACAAAATAACGCAATCTTAACATTGGGGGGCAAAACACGGTTGGCTCGAAAGCGTGCTGCAAGATTACATTTAAAAATGTGATTACAAAGGTAACTGTTTATCCTCAGTCACTTTAAGAGCCTGCTGGTGTTGATTCGGTCGAGGAGTTGAGCCAACGACTTCCCGCAGGCTTTCCAGTGCTGGACTGAGCTGTCTGGTTGCAGTGGAGTTTGATGCTTAATATCAACAATGTTAACCATCATCATCATCGTCGTCAATATTGTGACACTTTACTTTACTTTAAATATAACTTGACAAAAGTTTGGTTGAAATTGCTCCCTTTCCCTGCTACGAGCTGTTCTGGCTGTTTCTGCAAAAATTTGCAAAAATGTGTTCACATACCTATAAAGTAGTAGTCTTCTCCTGGGGTGAAGAGAGGATCGTCACCAGCGCTGTATCTACGAAATATGATTCGGTACGATTTTAATTCAAAAGGTTTGTCGCACACCCGCAATTTCCTATCCACTGTCTTATTCACTTCGCACCGCTCATAACTTTCTTTGTTAACCAGCCACAGGTTCTCGTAAAGCGGGCTAAGAAAGTTGATCTGGAGGCTGACCACCGCGGTGGCAGTGTTGGGACATAAGAAGTAGAGAGTGGAATGTGGATACACACATAGTGTTCTGTTGCTCTTAAATCTGTAAAGAATCAAACAATGCAATCTGTTAAAATCATATTTTTTTTTAGGTAAAGTCTACCAACCTCGTCCCTAGAGTCTACTCGGCTTTCAACGTGGCGGGTCGTCCGTCGTCCGGAGAAAACGACATTCTTATTCCTGGATCCCATCATTTCTCTTAACCGGCGGGGCAGGGAGAAACGATTGGATCTGGGAAGGAGAATGTCATCTTCTCCTGTTGAAATCCGGGGAGAGCCTGGGGAAGAGATTGGGCGTCCACAGTAAAATGCAGAAGTGGCTACCAGAAACGGAGTGCATTGAAATCGAGTAAGTTCCGTTGAGTTTGTGTACTAAACAGCAAATTTCAGCCGGACATTCGCCATTTTCGGTAATTTTTTTACCTGTCGAAAGCATTTCGCTCTGTTTCAGTGACAAAAAAATGTCATCAGGTGTTATTTGATTTGGCATTGAAATAAGCTATCAATCAATCAATCCATTAATATTATGATTTAAAAATTGATCAATCTTTTTATGAGGCACCAAGAGTTCTCTGTACAAAGTGGACTATGACAATCGAATTCAACCCATATTTGGTGTAATCCGTTGAACTGATACTCGGATAGAATATACCTTTTACAGTTCTGTGTTCAGTTCTTTTTTTTATCATAATGGCTTGGGTAACGAGATGAACAGTTGGAAATGGTGAGAATGGTATAAGATGGAGGTTTACATCCAAACTTGATGACTTGTACTTTGCAGATGACATAGCTCTTATTTCCTCTACCAAACAGCAGATTCAGGATAAAACAACAAAGTTGAAGGAAAAAGCCAGACGAGTGTGGCTCAAGGTCAATACAGAAAAGACGAAAACGATGAGGATTAACGCAAGATACCAAGACAAGATTGTAGTCAATGAAATAGATAATGAGGATGTTGCTGAGTTCACATGCTTAGGAGCAAAAGTGTGCAAGGAAGGAGGTGGTATCAAAGACCTGAACAGACGATCCAAAACAAGAAGTGCATTCATCAGAATGAAGAACATGTGGCGTTCCAATAGCATCTCAAGGAAGACAAAGTTGAGACTGTATAGACCCTATGCAAAAATGGCTGCCTTTAAATTACTCTTTTGTTCATATTCAAAATAGCCCAACTAACCCCGTTCGGGATAACAAATTCTTTAGAATTTTTATCTCAAAAACGAGGTTAGTTGGGCTAATTTGAATATGAACAAAATAATAATTTAAAGGCAGTCATTTTTGCATAGGGTCTATAAGACACTGGTAGTGCCGGTATTGTTATATGGATGCGAGACGTGGAAAATGAACAAAGGAGATCACAAAGCTGTAGATGTATTCCACAAAGTGCATACGAAAGATCCTAAATATTAAATGGCATGATCATGTCAGTACTAAAGAGTTGTTGGAAAGAGCGAGTAAGAAACCGCTGAGTGAGGAAGTAAAGTATCGTAGATGGAATATGATTGGTCACATCTTGAGGCAAGATCGTAATAATGATTCTAACATTGCAATGAGCTGGGCCCCGGAAGGGAAAAGAAGGCGGGGGAGGCCGAAGACAACATGGCGACGAACAGTTGAAAAGGAACGAAAAGAGGCAGGGTGGAGATCATGGGAGGAAACGAGGATGATTGCAGCGGACAGAGAACAGTGGAAGACTTCTGTAAAGGCCCTATGTGCCACGAGGCACGAGGTGGATAGGTAACAGGTAGCAGGCTCAGTTACCAGGCCTTTGAATAAAAATGAGGCTGGAGTTGACGTTCCTTTGATACAAACCTCATTGCTTTTCTTGTGTAAATCATGCTGTTGTAACGCTAACGAGTTTCTATTTACCTAAGAATTATAGAAAAGCAGTGAGGTTTGTTTCAAAACACGGTCAACTCCAGCCTCGCTTTTATTCAAAGGCGTGGTAACTGAGCACGCAAGTATAAAACGGTCTATACCAAAATAGTCTTTGCTTGTCCATCCAAATTTTGCGTAAGCATTGTTTCCTGTTTCTCTTGGGACTTACAATGGTCCCAAGAGAAAACAAAAAAATGCTTAGTCAAAATTTGAGCGGACAAACAAAGAGTATTATTGTATTTCCGCTTCGGACAATTGGTTTTACAGAAGTATCAATGGAAAGGTAAAGGTAAAGGTAAAGTAACTTTATTTAAAGTGGTACTACGACCAAAAAAACAATTCTTTTTTTTCTTTGGATTTCAAAACTATGTTAACTAAACACTAACTGACCCAAGTGTTAAGTTCTGATTTTAAAAAGACACCTGTTTATTTTAACTAGAATTTTCTTATTTATTGGTCCGCCATTACTAACTTTAAAATCTTGAGAGAGCTGGGTCGAGGAGAAAATGACGTCAAAGACTCACTAGTTTAAGAATGCAATGCGTGTGTACGCGGCTGAATTAATATGCAGCACGGGAGTTTCGGGCTTTCAGACTTTTAAACTCTTGTTTTGCATGTGTAATAAATTGCGTTTACACGCTGAAATTTTAAGCTAGTGAGGTCTAATCGGCCAGTTTTGAACGTGAGTAATGGCGGACCGTGAAATCCAAAACTTACACTCAAAGTAAACAGCCTTTGGATAAAACTCAAAGCTCAAAATTTTGCCAGGCAGGTGTTAAGCAAACACGCTTTCAAAATCTGAAGAAAAAAAGGAAATCATTTTTTGATCATAGAACCACTTTAACGTCGGTAGTTCCTTCAGCTACGAGGCTGGTATCAATGGAAGCCGACGGTGCGCCCTTTACCCCCCTCCCTCTGTCAGTGCTCCGTTTTAAGGGTATTTAAAGTTATAGCTACAGGGATCAGAGGAAAGTCGAAAGAGACGTTGAAGTCACCGATGATCTAACCGGGGACCTCTCGCTCTGAAAGCCGCGCACTAGCCATCTGAGCCACGACTCCTCCTTAATAGAACACAGACTTCCCCGTGTTTAGCATTACTCCGCGTTCTGATTGGTCGATTGAATTCAGAGAATCAACCACGTTTGTAATGCTGTAACGAGGGTATCTCTCAGGTCATCCAGAAAGTTCACTTATGACACTTTCAAATTTGCCAGTTGACAGTTTTTCTTTTTGACTCAAAAGAGTTTATTCGTTTAATACAAAAGCAGCATGTGGAATCAGATTGGAAACAAACTTTGCAGCTAAACATTTCCCACAAGAGCATCAAGAATGAAAGAAATGTATTAGAAGTGAGGAATAGAATGAAATTAAAGTTGGAATGATCATCGCAGTTAGCCGAGCAACCTTAGCAGTTGCAAAGGACTGAGCCCAAAAAAATCAACCAGTTCTCGCCCTTGAATTCGCGATTATCCTGAATTGTTAATTTGTTTTAAATTCACTATTATCGTGAATAGCATTTTCCATAGTCGATAAATATTGATTATTGCAAAGCATTGTGGGATTTGAAATGCGGATTAACATGGCTAAAATGCCTTTGTCTTTGTCCGCATATTAATCCCATAATGCTTTGGGCGCTAGATCGTGACGTCAATTGAAAAAAAGTTGTATTTAGAAGACTGAAAGTTTGATATGGACTATGGGAGGTGTTTGAAAAGACAACCCAAACGTATGGACATAAAACTCAAACCTGGGAAAGTTGATTAACCCGTCACCTAACCGCTCGACTACCACTGTCACACCGCTAGCTGTTCAGGAACAATATTTGATAATGCTATATTATCACTCGCCAACAAACAACATTAAACACTACAAAAGGTCGGTTTCTAAAAATCACGCAAACCTAAACAGTTTAAAATCAAAGCTTAGGCCTAGATATTTAATCTAGCTTAGGTCTAATTACTCTTCAGCAGCGATATCCTATGGTTACCGTAGACTTAAATTAATTGATCTTCAGCGGTAAAGCGGAAAGAAGCGGTTCCTCTGGCATGGAGAAGGAGCTCCGGGTTCAAATCCAATTCACTCATATGAGTTTTTATTTCCTTATTTTTTCTGGTACCACAAGTCCCGGGACACAGTGTCCAAAATTCACGATAATAGTGAATTCGAAGCAAATTAAAAATAATCGCAAATTCATGGGCGAGAACGTGTTGGAAGAAAATCCAGGATTGAACGGGATTCGAACCCGTGGATGAAATCTTAAAAGTCGCGTGAAGCCTAGTCACGTGGCGTGAAGTGTCACGTTCAGATGTTCATCGCTCCAGGGGAGTTTACCTGTAAATCAATACATTATTCGAAATAATATGATTAAAAGTTAGGTTTTACGTGCGAGAGTGTATTAAAACAGAATCAAAACATAGTTAATAAGAGGGGAATGGTTAAGAAACCCGACAAATTTCTTTGTTGTAGGTTTTTGTTCTCTTTTTTGGCCTTGACCGTGCACAAAACACAATAGTTGTTTACTCCGTTCTGAGGAACTAACCAATAGAAACGTGCTGGTAACGTAATTCATGCATGAGCGCAAGACAAAATATTGTGCACGGTCGTGGACTTTCCAACCTAAATCTTGTTATATTTGTTTGCTCCTTTGATGTTTGCCGAGCTTCAAAACCATGAGTCCCCTCTATTAACTATGATCAAAATAAAGATGTAGAAACTCCCCGTAATTTGGGAAATTCAGGAAACAATAATGTAATTATTTGACGGTGGCATAATATATACGTTAACTTTATCTAGACGCCACAGCAGGTGCTATTGAAAACCAAATGGAACACACGAGCACTTCGCAATCCCAACAAGTGAATGTGCAAAAACAACATCGTTGATTACTTCTCGAATACGCATGTATCAACTTGCAACTCGCCTGCTGTCTGCACAGGGCACTGCAAGACAATTTCTTTCCCAAGAATTTCTGCACATTTGCCTCTTTGCAGCAGAGAACAATGTCACACTCCAAAAATAGTAATCACGCGCCTATTAGAGCATGGTAACATCTATACCCTAGTAATACACTATAAAAAGGAAGGTTGTTCTTGAAAAAATAGTCGATTACCACGAAAGTTCTCGGGTACGAGTAGACAAACAATCTTTGCCATTTCTAAGGAACAGGTCTCCTTGACTTCAGCTCGTTATATTATGTTTATTCATTTTGAAAGGCTTTGTATCAGCAAGCTATGTTTTATTTCTATATTAGAAAATTTAAATTTCCAAATTAGAAATTGATATGATTTCTATATTATAACACGGAATTTGTAAGGTGGCTGGTTGAGAACCCGGGAATTATTAAATGAAAACGGAACTTTGTAGAGTTGATTACTGCAGCAATAATTTCTCAACATATAAATGAAAGTTTCAACTTGATCAGAATACGTTGCCTCAATTTATTTTAAACGTAGGCTCTAAAATTCATAGCCAAAAACAGAGCTGAAACTGAGAAAACATTTTCTTGAGAGTTGCGGATTCATGGGTGTTAGGGATTGGAGGAAAGCAATCGAATTTAATTAGTATACAAACCGGCAAGACGTCGTAGCTGCAATTTGTTACAGCCGTAATCGTTCGTCTCTTTTTTTAGTCAAAGAAGTTCAAGACAAAACAGGCAGGCAGGACACGAGTAACAGCTACGTTCTTAATTAAAATATCGTCCATTTCAAGAGCTTCTGTGGGATTTTCCCCAACAAAATAGTTCTTTCCAACATCAAGTTCAATACGTGAATATTTGTTATTATGGATAACAGTCATTAAATATTCACCATTGGTGTTCCTTCCAAATTGAATATCCGCTTTCCCCGGGCCGCTTCCCCGTATGTGTATGGCCTCCCAGCCATTTCGGACAAGAAGACAGATACTGCAAAAATCAAATGATTTTCAGACCTTTTCGATTACTGCAGTCTGTCATTGAACTGTCGAAGCGCCGTATATTACTCCGTCTTTGTAGAGTTATAGATATCTTATAAAGACAACTGGAGTTTTTGATACGTCACAGTGTTTGTTCAATACTTACAAAGGATTCACATGAGTCCACTGAATCGAGGGATAAAGGTAACCATTTCCCACAGCAATCAGGGTTATAACAAAAGCTGAAACAATACATTGCACCTGAAGTAAAGCTGCCATGTTCTCTCGTTAAAAGCGAAAGCTAGACTGAACTATCCCCTTTTAATAAGGGATAACCCCAGTTGCTAAGCCTCTTATTTTGAGTTTTACCAAGAAACTCCATGAGTTGTAAACACTTTACACGTCATTTCCGGTCACCCAAAAGCGGTAGTCTTTTTACAAGACAAAAACTCAATTTGATGTTGATAACATCAACTATTAAGATTTATCACCATTAGTGAAATAATGAAATGTTTTGGTAAGCAAGTCTTTTTTTTTTTAACCGAGACAACGGTTTCATTACGTAAAATGGCATTCATTCGGGACAATTCCAAACAGTCGTGACTTTCATGTGACTGGGTGTGCTGGCCATTAGCCAGTAATTAAATATTGTTCATTTCATTTTTCATTTTAATCACACGGAAGGTTAAAGCACTTCCAGTACAATGTATTTTGGCTTTTGTCACTGGCACAGCGATCCCAACTGTTACATAAAGTCGTCACTGTCTGTGTTAAAAATGGACGATTTTACCTTCATTACGAATGAGACGCTTCTGTGAAGCATACACTGGGTTGCCTGTGGTACGTGCTACAGAAAATCAGAAGGCACTGAATTGTGTGGTATTGAAATACAGCATTCCAGTCTCTGAAGAATAACAAATAAAAGAGAAGCGAGAAACATTGGCTTCTGGGCTGACATGTTGATAATTTTCAAGTTCCCTCACAACTTCTTTTTACCACAAGTGTGCCCTCTGAGCATCTGAAGGCTTTCTAATACTAAAGTTCACTGAAGTTAAGCCCTGCCGGGCGGGGTTAGTGTTTGGATGGGAGACCAAAATAACGTACCCCTCCTAAAAAAGAAGCATCGGACCGAAAATACTATTAACTCTAACAAATGCGAACTCAGCAAGGTACAGATCTTTTTAGCTTGCTTTATGCAAAACAAATATTGATGAAAAAGCAAATAACTATTGATACACAGTTTTCAGAAAGAGCAGAAGGAAGTTTCCCGGACGGTCGATCGAGAATAAAATATTTACTACATCAAAACAACATTAATTTTGAACCGTGAATATAGAATATAAAAAGTTACGATCAGCGACAAACATTTTGGGAGATTTTTGCTACGTTCAAGTAAATTGCAAAATCGAAAGTGACTTGGCCGGAATTCAGCGGGCGCCGTGATTAAGTTACCGCTGTATGTTTACTCGCCAAACAGTGAAGAATCTGTGTCAAATGATGGCAAGATACCGGGTTTTTGTAAGTTTGTTTTTCTGTCAAGTGTTATAAAGTTTGACAATGAAATGAGCGAAGTCAAAACAAAGATCACAATCGCCCAACTCTTGTTTATGCAAAGTCAAAATTTACTCTCCAAGACACGTACGACGTTATTATCACCAGGTAATTCCATCATTTTGGACATAGCAGCTACTTTATTATTCATCTGCGTCACAAGTTTTCACTGATTTTGGGGCTCATTTTGTTGAAACTCAAGCACGCTTCCAACAGGCCTGTGAACCCTTCCTGCTTACAGAGCAATACTAAAAAACTTCTCCCATATCACATTTCAACCTTAAGCTCGAAAATTCAATACACAACATGATATTATAATTC
>NC_090885.1:6972174-6987174 GCF_036669925.1 Montipora capricornis
TTAACAAGGTTGCTATTTCCGCAGGTTTGGTCACATCTCTACCTTTATCGCAGAGGGACTTAATCCCAACAGTGTCTGTTTTGCGGTGTTTGATGAAGGTCCAAAAACGTTTCCTTCCAGTGTGACTTTGTGGATCATCAGTTGGATTAATTATTGACTCGACATAGCTCCAGTAAGCTTTCCTCATTTCACATTGTATTACCCTTTTTAGGGCTTTTAGTCGCTCAACTGTTGTATTGATGACATCTAATCCCATCTTTTGTTGCCGTTTTTTCCTGATGGACAGCTTATCTCGTGTACGTAACAATTTACGAATTTGTGGAGTGACCCATGCTAAATTATCTCTAGATTTTGTTCTTCTATGGGGGATGTGTTTTTTGACTAACTTACCAATGGCCTCCCTAAATTCTATCCACATATCGTTTACAGTTTTATCATCAATGTTGTTCTGTATCTGCACAGATGCTGCCCATAAGTCTTCCGAGATATTGTCCCATTTAGCCCTTTTATACATACCTCTTACTAACCAAGTTCGAGGTCCGTACTGTAAGTTACAGACCGAGTTTTTTCCTGTTGATTTATGGCCCGAGCGCGAAGCGCGCGGGCCATAAATCGATGGGAAACAACGAGGATCCGTAACTTACAATACGGACTGAGAAAACGAGGTTTGTAAGATATTTATTATATCTCTGAGGTTAACCGGCGCGCGGGCAAGGAAACTAGTCAAAGTGAAGCGGAAGGTTCAGCTGCCACAAAGAATGTCGTGCCAAAATCCCAAAAACTAAATCTTCTTGGCTGTTAAGTTTGACATAGTTGCTTGCAAGATTCAAACAGTTTTCAGTACAAGTTTATGCAACAGAAATGACATGAAAAACTCGCTAGATGATGTTTTGTCGAAATTTTAAATTTAGCGGGCTGTACAGCGGGCCGTACTGTAGAATACAGCCCGCTAATTTAGCCAATTACAGCGCGCGTACTATCTGAGAGATATAATAAAAAGGGATCTCACGCGGTTTTTGTTTATAACGTACTGGTGTTAAATCTAACTCCACAGCAGGGCAGTCATGGTCTGATATACCTGGTGTAACAGAGACATTCTTACCACTGTTTGGGTTGTTTGTAATGACCAGGTCTAAGATGTTTTGATTTCTTGTGGGTAGTTCGACCACTTGAGTTAAATTCAGAAAGATTATCATCCAGTATATCCCCAAACTGGCAGTGGAGAGATGGATGGTTGCAGGGCTTAACAATGTGTTCTTTCCAGTCCCAGCCTGGGAGATTGAAGTCGCCAGCAAGGAGGATGTGATGGTTGACGTTTACTAAAGACAAAGATCTCTCTAGTTCTAATAAAGCCTCTTCGTCATTTTCATGCGGCCTATAATAGGCTCCAATGTGCAATGTCTTTTTACCAGATATTTGTAACTTGCACCACATGATTTCACAGCCTGTTTCAAGCTCAGGTTCTCTAGTAGCTATTAGATCTTTCTTGACAGCAATAAACACTCCCCCATGAGGATCAGTTCCTCTGTCTCTCCTCTCAATCTCATACATGTCTGCTATTAATATTTCCCCTGTACTGTGATTTTTCGTCAGCCATGTTTCAGACCCGATTATTATATCTGGCTTAAAATCTGCTGCTAGTTGAGCGAGATCTTCATTTTTGGCCAAGATGCTTTGACAGTTTACTGTTAGGATCGAGAGTGACCTCTTTTTGCTGTGTTTGGTACATGGAGATGATGTAGAGACTGGCAACCCTATGGATGTATTGATCGAGCCAGATGACGTATCAATCGAGCCAGACCGTGTTTCGGTAGTAGATTCTGCAAGGGGCTAGAACGAGTTGAATGTGTTGATAATGTGAACTGAGTCAAAGAGGAAAGTAGAGAAGTTTGGAAGACCGCAGCTGGTACAGATCCATATGCATGAACTGTTTGCTAAAGAGTCATAAATATGATCATTCATGACACAACAACGTGCATGGTACCAAATGTCACACATGTTACATTGAATTCCTTTTTGATTGCACAGGTGGCACAGTCTCCACAAGGATATTTATACTGAGGCCCTGGGTTTGTTTCCACAATTCCATTCAACAGCAACATTGAGAGAAGGAACCGCATAGACATCTTGCTTGAAGTCACTTGCGACATGCCGCTATGTGCAATCCTGAAGCGTAATGAATGATAGAAAGCTTCAAATCCAACTCTGGTAGCCTTTTTACAGGCAAAGGTTTCATTCAAGCCGAAGTCGACATAATCATGCTGTGATTCGAACTGGTTTGGCGATAAGTACAAAAGAAATTTAGCGAAAGGCAAAAAAAATAGAGAGCTTAAAAAATTTGGACCCGCCATATTGACTGACCGCTGACCGCCTTTTAATCATCTATCGTCCACCTTCATCATACTGCATTCTGTTTTTAAGTGAATTTGGCAGTCTACTCGAACATTAAATCACGACTCCTCGTGCGTTGATGATCACTGGTGATTTCAATTTACATCTAGACAACAAATCTGATCCTACTTGTATCGATGTTCTTCAACTGCTGGAATCTTTTAACTTAAGGCAACATGTTCGTGAGCCTACTCATCGTTCTGGCCATACTCTCGACCTTATAATTACTAGAGAAGATGAGAATATAATAGGCCCTGTTTCCGTGACAGAGTCAATTATATCGGATCACAATATCGTCAACTGTAGTCTCAATCTCTTGAAACCGACCTTAATGAAAAGATGTATCTCTTCACGTAAAATTAGATCAATTGACATTGAACGACTTAAATCAGACATTTGCGATTCGCTTGGCCCTAACACTGATATTTCCATCGATGTGAATGATCTTGTTTCCAGATATTGCTCAGAGTTAACAAGGATTATGGATATCCATGCTCCATTAAAGAAACGTCATGTCGTCATCAGACCTGCAGCGCCATGGTACAATGATGAAATCAAGGATGCAAAAAGATTAAGGCGACGGCTTGAGAGACGATGGCGTCGATCACGTGACCCTGTTGACCATAGCAACTTTGTAAAGCAATGCCGTGCTGTGACTGACCTTCTTCAATCTTCACGATCAGACTACTTACTACACGGATCTTATCAACAGCAATAGGATGATTCAAGAAAGATGTTCAGGACCGCTGGAAAATTGTTGCATACCAAACCTGTGACAAATAGCAGAAAGACCTAGCTGAGAAATTTATGCATTTCTTTGATGCTAAGGTTAATGCTATCCATCAAGAGTTGAAGCTGAAGTATGACGATAACACTTTTATTATTTTTGATGACAGTAACATCACCTGTAAATTTGAAGCTTTTAAATCTGTCTCTATGGATACACTACTAGCCTTGATAAGGCCATTGTCTGGAAAGTCATGTGATTTAGATCCTCTTCCGGGTTCTCTTCTACGTGCATGCTTGTCTGAGTTTGGCTTATACTTACACAGATTGTCAATCAGTCTCTGCAGTCTGCTGTTGTACCTGAACAACTAAAGGTGGCTATGGTAAAACCCTTGCTGAAAACGCCCTCACTTGATCATCTCGAATTTAAGAACTTTTGTAGAAAACGTTTACGTGCGTATAAAGGACACGTTCATAGTACATATGGAACTCGAGACTCTTTCGTTTTGTTTGTACAGTGATAGTTGATTGATTAATTTAGTGATTCTCATATTACCTATATAGATAAGCGATTACACATTAACGCGACACGCGCCCAACGTGGGGCTCTGACATCAACCGAAAAGAAGAATGTCCGAAAATCTGGCGAGAACCCGCGCCAAACGAAGTGGAAACAGAACCGTGTTAACGAAACTTCTAAACGAAGCCGATGGCCTGCTGAAATCGAAGAATGAAGAATTGGATGCACAACGCTTAAAGGTTATTAGCGAATTGTTAAACGAAAAGCTTAACTTGGTTAAATCCCTGGACGAAAAGATAATCGATGCTTGTGAACCTTCGAGTGCAGTTTAAATGATACAATACATCAAGGAAGCGACGAGTCCAAAGGTTAACATCAAGGGTAATAGCATCTTAACATCGAAAAACGCGAATGTCGACGATCAAGCACTCTTCGACTACTGGACTTCAATACCTTCGACTACTGGACCTCAATCATCAATGATATTCGCCAACGTGGATTCAGTTAGTGATCCCGCCATCCCAGTGACGGAAAATTCTGAAAATTCAAATGTTGTTGAATCCCACCACGCCGGAGTTTCTGCGCCCCAAACAACGGGGTACAACAATTCAGGTACAACTTCAGTTCAATCTCATAATACCAGTAACTTGAGCGAAAACGCTGACCTGAATTACTCTTAATCTGCTCCACATCCACAGAAAGCCAATTAAAATTGCCGAAATTAGTATTGCCCAAATTCAAAGGAGATGTTACGCAATGGCAGAATTTTTGGGACAGTTTCAATAGTGCCATTCATAGCAATACACAGCTAAGCAAGATCGATAAGTTTAATCATTTACATTTACTATTGGAGGATCAAGCAGCACGTTAGGGTTACCTAGGTCTGAAGCCAACTATGACTCTGCGATCGATATTTAACACAAACGTTTTGGCAAACCCCAGAACATAATCTCGAAGCACATGACCAGGATGTGTCATTGATAACACCACCCAGCTCCGCCTTGTTTACGATAGGATAAGTATTAACGTTCGTGGTCTCGAGTCGTTAGGCATAAGTTCCAACCAATATGGAAGTTTGCTGATACCTGTTATTATGTCAAAATTACCGCCCGAAATCAGAGTGCAAGTTGCAAGAAACACAGCGCGCGAGGTGTGGGAAATGTCAAAATTATTAGAGGTTATCCAACAGGAAATCGAGGCTCGAGAAATCAGCGATGGTGTGAAAGCAAATGTACACTTGGATAAATACAAAGAAAACACGCCGAAAAGGCCGAGTAATTTGACCTTACTTTCTCACGATAACGCACGACTTCAGTCAAAGGGAAATCAAATGAAATGCATTTATTGTGGTGGATTTCATTAATCTGCTCCCTGTGAAAATGTGAACGATCCTCATGCACGTTTCGAAATCCCAAAAAAGGGTCAAAGATGTTTTGTTTGTTTGAAAACTGATCATCATAGTAGCTCATGCAAAAGGAACTGTCGACGATGTCAGGGCAATCATCATCAGTCAATTTGCCGAGAATTTGTGTCAACGACGCCCGATTACAGTTCCGATTCGTCAGGTCTAAACGATCAGAATTCGAAGGAAGTGCAAAACTCGACTCTTGTGAGTTACACCAGCGAACCAATTGCGAATGAAATACACCACGAAGGAACCACTGAAGAAGGAAATGAAGCTCCTTTCTTGGGGAGCGCTGTAACCGCGACGTCGACCGCCAAGACCAAGGGCAGCATTTTACTTCAAACTGCGACAACCACCGCGACTAATAATGATCGGAGCAAGACAATGACTATTCGAATCCTGTTCGATAGCGGCAGTCAGAGATCCTACATCACAGACAGCGTAAGGAAGAAGTTAGGTCTAAAGTCAACAAGCACCGAGATCCTTCATCTGAACACATTTGGAGAGAATGCCTATCGAAAGCAAAGGTGCGAAATGGTCACCTTGCCACCTCGTACAATCGATGGTGAATATGTTGAGATTACGGCGCTCAATTTTCCGATTACTTATTCACCATTGCCAAAGAGCGTAGACTTACGAGATCATCCGCATTTACTAGAACTAGAGTTAGCTGACAGCGCTGAGGGTTCGAATTCGATCGACATTTTGATTGGTTTAGATCATTATTGGGACTTTGTTACTGGTGAATCTATTCGTGGAGATTCTGGTCCCACAGCGGTTAAAAGTAAGCTAGGGTGGCTTCTGGTCCGACTAAAAACTCACAAAGCGAAACTAATGTTGTCTCAAATTTAGTCATATCGGGAGAGACAATGTCGAGCGAAGCAAGAGAAAACAACGAAATGGTGGAAATGCTGAAAAGATTCTGGGAGGTTGAAAGTTTGGGAATTGTGGATACCGAGTGCGAAGTTGAATTAGTCAAGCGGAAAGAAGAGGTTGCGTTTAAGGGTCGTCATTATGAAGTCGGACTGCCATGGAAGGAAGGTTGTCTTGAGTTCCCCAGTCCAACCACTATGGAATGTGCGTAACAAGATTACAATCATTGCACTCTAAATTGAAGAAGGAGTCGAATTTGCTACGAGAGTACGACAACATCATTCAAGAACAACGAAAGAAAGGAATCATCGAAATTGTACCTACACCGAACGAGGAAACTCTGGAAGAAACGCAACTTGACTGCACAATCGCCACGAAGGGGATTCATTACTCGCCACATCATGCAGTGATAAGAAGAGAGCGTGAAACGACAAAAGTGAGAATGGTATATGATGGTTCGGCGAAGAACTCAAGGACGAACGATCTCTTAATGATTGCTTAGAAGTGGGAGAAAATTACATCCGACACATTTTCGCAATGTTAACAAACTTTCGTTGGAATTTCGTCGCCTTAACCGCGGACATCGAGAAGGCTTTCCTGATGGTAGGAATCAGGCCGGAAGACAGGGACATGTTGCGCTTTCTTTGGCTGAAAGACTCTCTCGCAGGCGAACCTGAAATTGTCGAATATAGATTCAATCGTTTGTTGTTTGGATTGAGGCCATCTCCTTCGATTCTAGGTGAAACTATCGCGTATCACTTGAACTTTTATAGGCAAACTGAAGCCGAGATATTCGAGCTATTGCGCAAGTCTCTGTACGCGGATGATCTTCTTACGGGACAAGAGCTGAGAATGACGATAAAGGTTTAATAGTTATCAGAAGTCAAAGACGATGATGGCGAGTGGAGGTTTTAACCTCAGAAAATGGAACTCGAATTCTCGAAACTTGGTGAAAGCTATAGAAGCTTGCGAGAGCTCACAAAACGAAACAAGGTCTACAGATGAAGCTACTGCAGAAGATGATGAGTCATATGCGAAATCGTCCACTACACCCGTAAATTCTGAAACGAAGAACGATACTACGGTCAAAGTTCTAGGGATGAACTGGGACACTGTAGCAGACGAGTTTTTCTTCAACTTAACCGATTTGTTCAACTATGGAACGACACTGCCAGTGACAAGACGTTCTGTTTTGAAATTGTCGGCGAAGATATCAAAGTTCGATCCGATTGGATTTCTCACCCCGTACACTATCGAAACGAAGATTTTATTTCAAGAACTCTGTCTCGATAAGGTTGATTGAGACAGCGAACTTGAGGGAAAGCTACTCCACACCTGGCCCAGGCCCTGGCCCGGGAACTCTCTCCTAGAAGAGCTGAAATTTTTAAGCAATGTCCGAATACCACGCTGTTATTTTCGATCAAGGCCAGTACACTTCGAGCTTCATGGATTTAGTGACGCATCAAACCGCGCGTATGCTGGAGTTATTTACATCCGATCACTCTATGACGATGGTCAAACCGATGTTCGATTAGTTGCCTCGAAAGCAAAGGTCGCACCCTTGAGAAGGCAGACCATCCCGCGTCTGGAATTACTTGGTACACTTATTCTCGCCCGCCTCGTAAACAGCCTCGATTTGGCCGGTAAAAACGTCAAGACTTTTTACTGGACGGATTCAATGACGGCCTTATGCTGGATAAAGGAATGAAAGACCATGGAAACAATATGTACAGCATCGCGTGGAAGAAATTCGCAAGTTAACTTCAAAGAGCGACTGGCGACAAATCTCTGGAAAACAGAACCCAGCTGATTTGCCGTCGCGGGGATTGAACGCGAAAGAACTGTCGGTTAATACTATTTGGTGGAACGGGCCAAAATTCCTCTACAATCCTGAATCGGAGTGGTCTTTGAGCGAACAAAGACAAAAAGAAGATGAAGTAGCGCTCAAAGAAGCAGTTAAGAATCCATTCGAGATCACACACTCATTGGTTTCGCGTTCGCCCAGTTGTTCCATAGATCCCAAGATCGACGCATTAATCGACGTAAAACGATTCAGTGAATTAACAAAATTGCTCCGATTGACAGCCATAGTCGTCGGTTTTGTAAACAAGCTAAAGAACAAGGTACGAAGCAAGTCGAAACCCGAGAACGGAAATGAGATTTTCAGTGCATTGAACTTAGCCAAAGCAGAAGAACTTTGGAAAATGGAGTTATGCAAGCGTCTTCATTTGAACAAGAAATCAAGTTTCTTCACAATCACCGTCAACCCCAAGTCTGCGCCGCCGACTTACGTCTTCCAGTTTAGATTATTTCTGGAAGATGGGGTTGTCAAATGCAAGGGGAGGATAAATAATGCCGATTTATCAGGAGACACAAGAAATCCAATTCTACTGCCACCGAAACACGAGTTCGTCCGATTAATCATCAAGAGTGCGCACGAATCAGTAAAACATTGCGGAATAAGGGACACACTCACCCTGATCAGAGAACGATTTTGGATTTTGAGAGATCGCGAAGCAGTAAAACAAGTGATTAAAAAAATGTGTAATTTGGTGGAAATCGATGAAACTTCATACAAGTCACAATCTTCCCCCGGTCTTCCATGCGAACGGGTTTCGGAGGATCCACCTTTTACGCATGTGGGATTGGACTTTGTCTGCCCGTTGAATGTTGACAGCGGTAATCCAGACGAGGAGATATCAACCAAAGTTTACTTATGTTTGTTCACATGCGCTTCGACAAGGGCTGTACACTTGGAGTTATGCAAAAGCCTCAACGTTCAAGATTTTCTGCTAGTATTCAGACGATTCATTAGTCGACGCGGACTCCCTGCTACTCTTACGTCAGATAACGCAAGGACCCTCAAATCTTCGAGCAAGGAAATAAGAAAGATCAATAGGTCCAACGAACTGGTGCGTTACCTCGTTAACCAGAAAATTTCGTGGAACTTTATCATGGAAAGGGCTCCGTGGTGGGGAGGTTTCTGGGAGCGATTGGTCCGAAGTATCAAGGCGCCTTTAAAGAAAGTACTCGGTCGGTCAACTTTGAATTTTGAAGAGCTGCGAACAGTACTGGTGGAAATCGAAGCAGTAATCAACGCAAGGCCGATCACTTACATGTATGATGACGCAGATTCAATTTCTTATCCTTTGACACCTTCTAATCTTATTTATGGTCGACGTGTCACGCCAACACCGAACTGTTCTCATCACGAGATCATCCGCCGAGTACGCATCAATCTTTGACAAGAAGAGCTCGCCAACACAAGAATTTACTTCAACAAGTAACTAAACAGTGGAGAAAGGAATATCTCACTAGCTTGCGTGAACAATCGAGCGTAGCAAACAGAAGAAATGGTTCTCAAGAAATCTCCGTGGGAGATATTGTTTTACTTAAAAACGATTCATCGACCAGAGTCTTCTGGAAACTAGCGAGAGTTGAGGAACTCATTTCTGGAGCTGATGGAAAGATTCGAGCAGCTATCGTTAAGGTCGGAAACAGTGAAAGGCGATCGACATATTTACGGAGAGTTGTTCAGCATTTGATTCCAATCGAAGTTAGATCGAATGTGGACAATGAGGTCAGACAGCCTGCTAAGAACCAATTTTCTAATTTAGCCGTTCGACCCCGACGAACGGCAGCCGTAGTTGGGGAGGTCAACCGTCGTGAACTGAACATTGTTTGATCGAATCTTAGTATTTTGTTGAACAGAGACATTGAACGTCGAATGCCTTTGGAATGATCTGCCTTACAACATTAAAAACTCAAAAGATATAAATAATTTTAAGAAGTTAAAGACGCATCTTTTTAAGAAAGATTTTGCATTATAATATAACATTTACTACCTTTTTGAAGAACTCAAATTGGGCAGTAATTTTACTAGTTTACTGATTACGTTATTTAATTATTCTTTTTAGTGTTTTCCTGTAAGGCGTCATGGATTTATAGATATCTACGCTATATAAAAATGTTTATTATTGTTATTATATTATTATTATTATTATTATTATTATTATTATTATTATTATTATTATTATTATTATTATTATTATTAATAAGAACCCGGGAATCAGACCAATTGGCGTTGGAGAAGTAATAAGGAGAATAGTGGGGAAAACGGTCAGCGGTTTCTTAAAGGAGGAAATAAAAGAAGCGGCAGGTCCCCTACAAGTCTGCGCTGGTCATAACGCAGGAGCGGAGGCTGCGATCCACGCAATGAGTCAAGTGTTTGTTGAAGAAGGAACAGATGGCATATTGTTAATTGATGCTAGTAACGCTTTTAACCAAATGAATAGGTCAGTGGCTTTACACAATATCCAGATCATGTGCAAAGAAATGGCCCTGTATGTTATTAACACGTATAGAAGCCCATCTAGACTGTTTATCTGCGGGGGAGGTGAAATACTTTCTCGAGAAGGCACCACACCAGGAGATCCGCAAGCGATGCCGTGGTACGCACTTAATACGTCTATAATGATTCAGAAATTGAGGGACCACTGCCCATTGGTTAAACAGGTGTGGCTAGCAGACGACTCAGCTGCAGGGGGGAGTATTGTGCAGTTGTATAACTGGTACAAGCATTTGAGTAAGGAAGGACAAAAGTTTGGATACTATGTGAATGGGTCAAAGAGCTGGCCTATTGTGAAGTCTGGGGAACTTGCAAAGGAAGCAAAGAAGGTGTTTGGAGAGGAAGTCAACATAACGACTGAAGGTCAGCGCCATCTGGGAGCAGTTATTGCGTCGCAAGAATACAAAGATCAGTATTGTGAGGAGAAGGTTTAGGCATGGAAAGAGGAAATCGAACGTCTCTCTGAAATAGCGAAGAGCCAGCCTCATGCGGCGTACATTGCTTTCACAAAAGGCTACAAGTCGAAGTTCACCTACTTCATGCGCACGATAGGATCATTCGAAGATTATGTCGACCCAATCCAGGAGGTGATTGAGGATTTACTACTTCCAACTTTGTTCGGTCAATCAGAGCCTCTCCCTAACGAGGTGCGCAGACTTGCTACCTTAGCAACGGGTCAAGGGGGTTTAGGCATTCCTGATCTGAGATCCGAGGCACCGCAGCAGTTTGCTGCCTCGAGACTATTAACCACCGCGCATGTAGATTCTATTACATCACAGAGTTCCATCATGGTGTGTCCGGTAAAAATTCTCTATGTCCAATGCCACGCGCTTTTACAATTATCGAGGAAATTAGATCCAGATACCATAGTATCTGGCGTAAGTACAATCATAAATCTCTACTGTGAAACACCTGGGATAAATTTATTATTTTATATAATATTAAGACACTCTCTCTCCTCCAAATAAGTTATATAACATACCTCATAACTAAGAGCGTATATCTCCCATTATAGGTTTTTTGAAAAGCTTTTAACCACTCAAAGGGGTCGGTGTCTGATTACACGAGTGACTGTTTCCGATTCCTGGGATGATAAATAATTGATTTTCTAAACCAAAGATCATTGTACTTAACAGACAACCTGTTAAATGACAAACCGCAAATGAAGAAGTCTGGTTTTCAGGTGGAAATAGGAAGTTCCAGAAACGACGACTGCTACCGCACCGAGAATACCACAATACATTAATATCATTGATTCAAAGAGGGACGCAGCACAATTATTTTCCCTCAAAAGAGGGAAAATAATATTGCTGGAAGTGTGGCACGCATTTAAGCGCATATTTTTGCGACAGTCTGCATAACAACGACGTCATCACGAAATTTGAGGTTTGACGACAACGTCGGCATACAAATGTGAATCTTTCGTTTTTTTTCTTATTCTGAAACCAACTTGTTTTTAGGATACTCCCTCCCCACATTGAACGACGTGAACAACATGGAATAATCCCAAAAGATTTATGATTTATGATTGTTTCGTCAGTTCTGGGTTTTTGGTTAATTCACTGTTATCAAACATCTTTATTGACGACTTTAATGCCAGACAATAAAAGAACTGCGTTCGAATCCTAAAAGGAAGTTACATTGTCATGAAATGCTCAGATAATAAAGTATACGAAACGATTTGATATTTACCAGTGAGTCGGCTAGGTCCACAGCTGACAAATGATTTACATTAGTGTTATGACATCACTATAACGTATCTCATTAGCGGATAAATTAACTTAATGATCGATTATAGAATTTCTCGACGAAACACTCCCCTCCACAAAAAGGGACTTGTAAATTAATAAGTCCAGATTATAAAAATAGTAACAGTAAGAGTTTCTATCATTTCAGAAGTCCGAAATGTCATCCTTTGGTATAAGTAACACTAAACGGTGTACAGGGCGTTTGATCGTGACGTATCCTCTTCCTTGATATTTGGTTACAGGTTCACCTTGCTTAGGATTTTTGTACTGCACTTCAACTTTGCGCACCTTGCCATCAGAACCAGGGAAGGTATTTGAAACTATCCCAAGTCGCCACTGACCTCTAACCAAGTTAGAATCTTGTATTAAAACAAGGTCTCCAGTTCTAAGGTTGCGATGTGCTGCATGCCACTTCTGACGCACGATCAGGTCTGGGAAGTAGTTTGTGGTCCATCTTTTCCAGAAGCTATTAACTAAGTTTTGAATGAATTCAAAACGGAGTCTTGGATTTGCTGACTCTTTAAAAGGGCCACTTGTACTCGTGTTGTGGAACGGCCTAAAACAAGGTCGTTTGGGCACAAATAGGAACCGTCTTCGGGCGACCTTGGATGACGGCCTATAGGTCTTTCATTAATTAGGTTAGCAACTTCAAAAAGTACCGTTTGAAGTTCTGAAAACGTTAGGATGCTTTCTCCAATGGCAGCCTTGAGTGATCTTTCGACTGATCCGATGAGAGATTCTGATGTTCCATTTTGCCATGGTGCATCGGCTGGCGTGAAGTTCCATTCAAAACCTTCCATAACTCCAAACCTCTTAAGCTTCTCCCAATCCCAAGATTTCGTAACATTCTTAAGTTCCTGACTTGCTGCGACAAGTTGCGCGCCATTGTCGGAATAGATCTTTGATGGATATCCTCTAAGTGAGACAAATCTCCGCAACACCATAAGAAAACTTTCTGTGCTGTAGTCTGGCGCAAGGTCCAAATAAACAGCTCTGGTTCCAGTGCAATTAAAGATCACCCCGTACGCTTTTGACGTAGTACGCTTCTTAACTGCGTCACGGATCGTAAAGGGTCCAAATAAGTCAATTGATGTGGAATACCACGGGGGTGCCGGCTTGAGTCGTTCTTTAGGAAGGTTTCCCATCACTTGTCCGGATATTTTCTTGTCAAGTTTCTTACATGTCACACACTTGAGCTTTACACATTGGATCATTTTAAGTAATTTGGTTATCCAGAACCTTAACGGATCTTGCTTGCAGTTGTAAGAACTCCGTAATGCCCCTTAGCATGAATGTACTCGCAGTAAAGTCGAGCAAATCGATGCTGATATGGTAGGAGTATGATATCTTCCTTGTTGTAGCCGATTTCTAGCCATTTTTCAGCACGGCCACTTATCACATATATGCCATCATCTCGTAATCGAGGACACAAACGTCTGTACGTACCATGCTTGATATCGTTCTTCATATTTCGTTGTGCCTCTTTGATCCAGAATACCTCCGCTGTCTCTACATCTTTACTTGTTATTTCCTGTGTTGCGTTCTTAAAGGTTGCCTTAGGTTGTCTGCGATAAAGCTTTAAGATCCTTGCTGTCACTCTCAGTCGACGGTTATAATCTGAGAATCGTTCGATCTTGATTCTAGACGCCAAGTCGTCTTTAACACTTACATTCACTGTGTTGACTACTTTCATAATTGTCGTAGGTATTCTTACTTCAGAATAATTACGAGAAATAGGCCACTAGCTCGCTCTCAGGTTGTTTGAGAAAGAGAGGTCCTTCTTGCCAATCGCTGTGAAGACTAATTTCACTTGGCTTCTTTCCTCTAGTCAACCAATCTGCAATGTTAAATTTACTCTCACACCAATACCAATCCTCGATGTTGGTTCCTCCCTGAATTTCACCGATTCGTGTACCGGCGAAGGTGTTGAAACCGTAGGAGCTTTTCTGTATCATTGCGTGTACTATCTGACAGTCGACTACGTAGTAGCATTTCTCAAAAGTGTATCTACATTCTTTATCGATGAAGGATTTAAGCCGCTTATTATTTCAGGTAATTCATTAAAGAATGCTGACCATTGTTTTTTATTATCGTCCGGTATCGAATCATCCCAATCGAGCTTTTCGCTAGTTGCCCATAAATGTCGCATTAAGATTTTGGCCCGCCCTGTGAAGGGTCCTGCCAGTCCTAGAGCGTTGTACATACTGTTGACTTGTGACAATATCATCCGCTTCGTAAGTGGTGGTGTGAGTTTCGAATCGTTATTAGCATTGTCTTTCTGTACTCCGCGTTTCCGATTCGAAAAGAAGCTAAGCTTTGCTGAAAAGCACAAATAATCTTTGATCGGGTCCCAATTGACTCCTAGCACCTCTTCGGTCGCTACGTTTGACTCATTCGGTAGAGACTTTTTACTATTGCTTGAGTCACGGGAAAAGATCCATTCCTTCAGTTTAAATCCGCCTTTAATGATTAAGGACTCCATGTCCTGCATTAATTTCTGCGCAGTGGGAAGGTCTGTGGTACTTTCTATAATGTTATCCATATATGTGTTGTGTTTCACGATTTTTGCAGCATCCAGGTATTGCTCACTTCCCATCTCTGCTGTCTTGCACAAGGCCATCGTAGCTATGGTTGCAGAGGGCTTATCTCCGAATGAAACTCTTTGTATCACATAGGTGTCAGGTGATTTCTCGGTGACCATGTCCCTCCATAAAAACCGGTGAGTGTGTTGATCTAGCACTGTTGTTTTAACGGTATGGTACATCTTCTTGATGTCGCCTATGAAAGCTACTTCATTTTCACGAAATCGCACAAGTATTCCGAGCAGACTGAGCGTCAAACTTCATGTTTTTCTCAATCAGCTCGAGTTCGTTTTCTTCTCTGATGCTGTAGTTTTTATTTCCGACACCACCATGTCCCCAATTGCAGCATCCACAACGCGGGACCCAATCAGCGCCAAGATTTTATATTTTGTATAAGTCTTCTACTT
>NC_090885.1:7004674-7009674 GCF_036669925.1 Montipora capricornis
TTGCCAGATCCCATCATTTTTCTTAGCCGGCGGGGCAGGGAGAATCGATGGGATCTGGGAACGAGAATGTTCGTCTTCTCCTGTTGAAATCCGAGAAGAGCCTGGGGAAGAGGCACAGTGGAATGCAGAAGTGGCTAACAGAAACGGAGTGCATTGAAATCGAGTAAGTTCCGTTGAGTTTGCGCACTAAACAGCAAATTTCAGAAAGTGTTTCGCTTTGATTTGTCATTGAAATAACCTATCAATCAATCAATCAGTTCAAAATATTGTGATTTTAAAATCGATCAGTCTTTTTTACAGAGGCATCAAGAGTTCTCGGTACAAAGTAGTCTATGACAATCGAATTCAACCCATATTTGATATAATCCCGTTTCGTTCAATTGCAACTGACACTCCGATGGAATAGATCATTTTACACATGTTCTGTGCTCACTTACCAAGCCTATGAATAAAAGCGAGGCTGGAGTTGACCTTGCTTTGATTCAAACCTCATTGCTTTTCATATGTAAATCATGTTGTTGTAATGCTAACAAGTTGCTATTCACATAAGAAAAGCAGTGAGGTTTGGATCAAAGCAAGGTCAACTCCAGCCTCGCTTTTATTCAAAGGTCTGGTAACTGAGCAAAGAACTGTAAAACGGTCTATTGGCCGAAGCGGAAAATACCATAAAATTTTGTCCACCCAAATTTTGCATAAGCATTGTTTCCTGTTTCTCTTGGGACTTACAGTGGTCTCAAGAGAAGACAAAACGGCAATGCTTATTCAAAATCTGTGTGGACAAAGCGTAATATGTTATTTTCCGCTCCGGCCAACTGGGTTTACAGAAGTATCGAATCATTCCAATAGAACACAGACTTCCCCGTGTTTAGCAATTCAGACAATCAGTTTGTTTGGCAACCTTTGGAGCGCTCAATGCTGTAACGAGGGTATCTCGCGAGTCATCCAGAGAGTTCTCCAGAGAGTTCTCTTCAAATATGACTTTCTAAGCAAGGACCACCGTAACAAAAGTGAAGCGCAGGATCCTGTTGAAGGACTTTCTAAGTGATTTAAATATTATAAAAAGCTAAAAAGAGCAAGGCATGGTATAACGGTGAAGGAATATATTGAAAAAAGCCATTATTTCGAAAGGCACCTTCAAATATGCCTGTTACATTTTTCCTTTTTGGCACAAGAAAGCTTATATAGTTGCTAACTACAATAGCAGCATGTGGAATCAGGTTGTCCAGAAACAAACTTTGCAGCACACAATTTCCCACGAGAGTATCAAGAATGAATAGATGAAGATTCATATATTTGAATTGAGGAATAGAATGGAATGAAGGTTGGTAAGATCACCGCAGTTGGCCGAGCAACTTATGCAGTTGCAAAGGATTGAGCCCAAAATAATCAACCCGTTCTCGCCCTTGAATTCGCGATTATCCTGAATTGTTAATTTGCTTTGAATTCACTATTATCGGGAATAGCATTTTCCACAGTTGATAAAAATAGATTATTGCAAAGCATTGCGGGATTGAAATGCGGACAACCATCGCTAAAATGTGTTTGCCCGCAAATTAATCCCATAATGCTTTGGGCGGTAGATCGTGACGTCAATTGAAAAGAGTGCCATTTAGGAGACTGAAAGAAGCTTGATTATGGGAAATGATCATATTTGTTTGAAAAGACAACCCAAGTGTATGGACAAAGGACTCAAACCTAGGAATGTTGATAACCCGTCACCTAACCACTCGACCACCACACCACTAGCTGCTGATAATATTTTAATCACTATTTGATAATTCTGTATTGTCACTCGCCAACAAACCACATTAACCACTACAAAATGTCGGTTTCCAAACTTCACGACAAAGCTAAACATTTTAAAATAAAAGCTTAGGCCTCAATTATTAATCTAACTTAGGCCTACTTACTCTTCAGCAGCGATATTCTATGGTAGACTTAAAAAAATGTTTTTTTGAGAAAGCGATGTCTTGATCTTCAGTGGTGAAGTGGAAAGAGGCGGTTTCTATGGAGTAGAAGCACCGGGTTCAAATCCAATCCAAGAATATGATTTTTTTTTTCCTTATTTTCTTTGCTACCACAAGTCCTGGGACAGTGTCCCGAAAATTTACGATAATGGTGAATTCAAAGCAAATTCACCTTTATCACTCGGCGGCCATTTTGGAGTCCTTGGGGAATAAAGGCTTTGTCTTTGCATTGTCTTTGCCCGTCCAGCCTCACATTGAATGAGAGGTTCGACTGGCTAAATCTTTTGTTTGGACATTGAGTGATATGGGTCTATTAACAATTCAGGATAATCGCGAACGAGTTGATCGAACGGAATTCGAACCCAGGACGGCGCGATTCATAGTTTAACTGTTAATAATTTCTAACTTCCACGAAATTCTCATCTACAATATGTTAGCATCAAGCTGAGCATCGTTGACACATCCGTAACAAAAACTTTAATAAACGGGGTAATCATTTGGTACCTCGAGTGTTAAGTCGTTTGAAAAAAAGTTGAGATCTCCACGCCGTTTTATCAGTCAATATATGTCATTGTTTTGAATTATTATAAATATTACGTTTCCACCCAGGTACCAAAGTTTCCATTAAAACTCTTTCCCAGAATCACAGTTGGCCTAGGGGATTAAGGGGACCATTTAGGCTAGATCACGGAGGAAAAATCATTAAAAAATACGCATTTTGCCACGAAAGCGTGTTACATCTTGAAACTTTTAGCTGAAACTTGTGTGCGACGGCAATGCGAGACATGTTTCAGCAGGCGTTGCACCGTGTAATGTTGTTTGCATGGCGTTAGCCGGTTTCTGATTGGCTTACGCTGCGTAGCGTAACAAGACCGAGCGAGACCAGTTTTACCTTTACGAAGAGGTGTTGTAGGTGATACTCTTGTTTTTATCACCACTGCGATTGCCGCGACCGTTGCAGAACTAGAAGCAGAAAGCGGTTCTTCTTTCTACTTTCTACTTTTCGTGAAACGAAACCGACCATGTTACACGGTGCAATGTCTCCTGAAACTTGTTTCGCAGCGCCATTAATACACAATTCTCAGCTAAAAGTTTCAAGGTTTAACAGCGGAGCCTCGGGGGGTTTGATCAAAGTCGCGTGAAGTTTAGTCACGTTGCGTGAAGTCCATTGCTCCAGGGCAATTTACCCGCTGTAAATAAATGCATTATTCGAAACAGTATGATTAAAGTTTGGATTTACGTGCGAAAATGTATTAAAAGAGAATTCTACGTAATTTAGGAAAATCAGGAAACACGATAACATAATTATTTGACGGCGGCATAATAACAACAGGTGCTATTAAAAATAAATGGAACACACGAGCACTTTGCAATCCCAACACGAGAATGTGCGAAAACAATCTCGGATAAGTATGTATCAACTTGCAACTCGCTTGCTGTCTACATAGGGCACTGCAAGACAATTTCTTTTCAACGAATTTCCTCCGCAAATTTGCCTCTTCGCAGCAGAGAACAATAGGGCCGTTTATACGACAGAAAATAAGTCGCAGCTTACTCTGGCCGCGGCATACACAATACGCGAAAGGAACTATTTATATGAGTATAAACTCCCAGGCCAGGATAAGCCACGGCTTGAGAAAGCCGTGAACGTAGATTTTGTACCATTTATACGGGGTGTTCGCGTCTTATGAAAGCCGCGGCTTATTTTCACTGCCCTAATGTCATACTCCAAAAATAGCAATCACGCGCCAATTCAGACACTCGTGATACACTACAAAAAGAAACGTTTCTCCGAAAAAAATAGCGAAGTACCACTAAATTTCTCCGAAGCTTGTTTTTCCATAAATCATGAAGGAAGTCATTTTTTCTTAACGTACGAGATGACAAACAATCTTCGCCATTTCTCAGAGAGAACATGGGGTCCTTGACCTCTCATTATGTTTATTCATTTTGAAAGGCTCAGTTTGTAGCAGCAAGCTATGTTTGATTTCTATGTTAATAAAGAGAATTTCTAAATTAGAAATTGAAATGATTTCTGTATTCTATTTGAGAACCCGGAATTACGAAATGAAAACGAAAACGGAACTTTATAGAGTTGATTACTACAGCAATAATTTCTCAACATATAATTGAAAAGAATACGTTGACTCAATTTTAAACGTAGGCTCTAAAATAGCCGAAAATAGGGCTTAAGCTGACAAAAAACCTTTAATTCACGAGAGTTGAGGATAGATGGGTGTTAGGATCTTGGAGGAAAGCAATCGAATTTAAATTAGTTTTAGTATGCAAACAAGACTTCGTAACTACAATTTGTTACAGCCGCAATCGTTCGCTTTTTTTTAGTCCAAATTAAAAAAGATCAAGACAAAACAGGAATGTAGGACACGAATAATAGCTACGTTCTTAATGTCGTCCTTTTCTGAAGAGCTTTTGAGCTAGGGCTTTTCCCCAACAAAATAGTTTTTTCCTACTTCGAGTTCAATACGCCACCTTGAATATTACACTCGTGTCCCTTCAAAAATCTTATGGTCTCAGGCTCTACATGCCTTTAGCCTTGAATATCCGCTTTCCCGATGTGTACGGCCTCTCAGCCGTTTCGTACAAGAAGACAGATACGGTACTGCATCGTCTTCGTCCGAATAAGCGAAAATTGAATGATTTTCAGACCTTCTCTACTTTACCGCAGTCTGCCATTTAACTCTTGTGGCGACGTATATTACTCCATATTTGCAGAGTCATAGATATCTTATAAAAACAACTTGAGTTTTTAATACGAAACATTGTTTGTTCAATACTTACAAAGGATTCACGTGAGTCCACTGAATCGAAGGATAAAGGTAACTATTTCCCACAGCAATCTGGGTTATAGCAAACGCTGAAACAACACATTGCATCTGAAGTAAATTTGCCCTGTTCATTTCGTTGCCGGAAAAGCTTAAACTGGAAAAAGGCCCTTTTTTTATTGAGGGATAACCCCAGCTGCTACGCCTTTTATTCCGATTCTACCTAGAAATTGGCGGAGAAATTTGCATG
>NC_090885.1:7014674-7037174 GCF_036669925.1 Montipora capricornis
TTGGTCAGTCTTAGAGGATTCTAGCAATAGAGAACAGTGAGAAGTGTAGAGACGAACATCACAAGCACGGATACTGCAGAGTTCACTGAAACCGGAAGAAATCCAGCAAAGCCAATAAGACACAGTGCGAGAGTTCTAGAACTAGCAATGCAATACTTATCTTTAAGACTCTCTGTCAACTGCTGGAGCATCTCGGGAGTTAATTATCGGTTCTTTCCTGCATTTGGGCTTTGCCAAAACACGCTTAGACGCACTCATCATGGACTGGACCATACAATGAGAGGAAACCTTCGGACAACCAGCCAACCCATTGGCCCAATCTATACTGTAAACTGCGTGGTTGATAGGGGAAGCAGAAAAAGCACTTTTCAAAATGACTTGCAAATACATTGCGACGTGGAACGAATTTGCCGGTAAATAGGGAAGGCCGTTCGACTTTGCCCAGCGTTTCCAGCTGTTAAAGCCTCCAAGATAGGTCCTCACTGTGCCATCAGCTTTTCAACGAAAACGGTCTGTTTTACCTCATCTTCTAGACCAAGGAGATGTGGGGAAATCGAATCCTGGAAGTCTTTCCACATTGGAGTCTGAAAATACCTAAAAATAAAGCAAACATAAGAAAAGCCAAACGACGAAAAAAGAAAACAAACCAGGAAAAAAAAAAAAAAAAAAAAAACAGAGACGCAAAGAAATAAATAGAAAGCCCATCAAATCATTTTTTGTTATTTTGTTTTAATTTTCCTCGTACAAACCACTACCCCTTTCCTTTTACTGGGGGTACACAAAAAGGCCCCTGCAAAGACCTAAAACCAACCAGGCACACAAGGAACCTAAACATACCGGCACAGATGGTTCCTTAAACAAACGGGCACATAAGGTCCCTAAACAAACGGGCACAGATGGTCCCTAAACATACGGGCATAGATGGTCCCTAAACATACGGGCACAGATGTTCCCTAAACATGAGGGCATAGATGGTCCCTGAGACAAAAAGGACACAAAAGGTCCCTCAAAAAACAAAAACATAAGATATTTCAAACAAGAAGGCCACAGATGGTTCTAGAACGTAAGATCACCAAGGGTCCCCTATCTAAAACACCATTCCCATGCATAAAACCAAAATCAACAAAAATTGAAATATACAAATCTAAAAAAGGTGCCAAACACAAACGAACAAAGAGATAATTAATTTAAAAATTAAGTTAGCGGTTCCGAAACGCCAAGATGAATACAAAACCTCAACACCCCTTGATATAACTACCAACAATTCCCATGATAGACATACCATCGAGAGAATATTTTCCTGCTTATTTGCAAAACGCGGAAAAATTCATTTTCATTGTTATATGCTCGCGTTGTCTTCAAAACCTAATATTCTGTGATTTCACGTTGTTGTCTTGTGGAGTACGGCAGGGAAATGCACAGAAATTCTTGCTGCACGTGCAGCACGAGTAGGATATGTTTAACTTCGGTTATACCATTAAGGGACTGGTCTATTTTCAATTCTTATGTGTGAGTTATACCATAAAGGTGAACATAAAAAGTGTTTTTTGGATGTCAAGCTTTCGGTGAAGGAAGCATCTGACGAAATAAGTTTCAAAATACTGGGCACCCGAAAAATCGTCGTCTTACGTCATGTTTTGATATCCCCAATGTGTGGTTTTATGTTTTTGATTAAGTGAAAATGGCCAAAAAACAAGTTTTTATGTTTAGAAACGAGAATAAATGAATGAATTGTATAAGGCCAAAACCTGAAAACGAATGATGTGCCTTTCTTAGCTTCCCCAGCGAAAAGTGTTTCCAAAATGTCTAATAATTGGCAAAAAACTTACAAGAAAACGCTCATAAAACATTTTTCTAGTTTTTTTAAATTTGCTGGGAGAAAAGAAGGCGCCCCCCCCCCTCCCCCCAGGATGATTATGAGGAAAATTCCAGCTCCCAGCGTTGCTCCCAGCTAGATAGTGAGAGAAATTCCCATCCAGCCGACTTTGTGTCACCGTTTCCCACCCAGCAAAGAACCCGCTCCCCAAAATAGTTTTAACCATTTCATTTTTAAAAATGGAATTCTGCGTCATGAGAGCAGCAAGGCTGGGTATTCACTTGTAGGCGGTACGTTGGTATTATGGGCAGGCGTTGAGCCATATTTAAACTGGATATACCTTGTGACTACTCATTCTGGGCCGGAACCGCTTACTGCCACTTTTTCAAGTTTTCGGTACCAGAGAAGCCCAGTAGGATGGGCTGTTAATTTTTACGTAACAGACCGTTCTCTTAATGTGATCCACCTTCCCACACGCTTGCCGTGGGAGAACAGTTTTGCTGTTCCTAACCCAGCTTACCACATGTTTGGCATGTGAAGCTGCCTCTTAAATGGGTGCTAGCTTCGCCATGATGATGAGCTACCCATGGCTGCTAATTGACTGGGTGAAATGTTTGTGCGCATGCGTGATGTGTTGGCCACACCGTTGGTGTGACCTTGTCACCTTGCTTTTATTGTTGTTAATTTTTTGTCGCTGGGCCTTGGTTCCTGCCCAGACTAGATTTCCTGCCTTTACTTTTTCCTCTGATGCGGGTTTTTTTGGGGGAGGAGGTGGGGCAGGCTTTTTTTTTTTTTGCTGGCCTTAGTTCTAGTCGAAATTTTCTTTGCAATTGGCTGCCCAGCTTTTGGCATTCATTCACTTATTCTATGTATCCTAGCTGTTGCTTAGCGTTTTGATGGTTTTGTTTCCAGCATTCATTATTTTTAATGAATGTAACGACAGATACGTGATCACATTCAGTGTTTGGCTACTAGCATTTCTAACGGTATATGTCTTGTCTCCAGCGTAGTGAAGCTGTAATACAGTTTATTTTCTCAACATGCGATAAGTTGAACCAGCGGTAAGCCTTTTCGTGAATGAGTTCTCCTCCAGTCTCCCCCAGTTTCTGTTCTCGTATAGCCGATAACTTACAGCTCTCTGGAGAAAGCGAGAGACCAGAACCTTCAAACATAACCAGAGACCGTTGACTAGATTAAACGAAAGCAAAATACAGTAGACGAGGAGCTTGTGACACCAAAAAAGTTCGTAGCGTGATGCTACAATATAATAAGCGCTGGCAAACTCAGCATGAGAATAACAGTATGCATCGGACATAAAGACACATACATATATGAGCACATGTAAGTGCGCATAGTTTATTTGTCATAGTACAGAATTAAGGACGGTGCCTACTATTGTTATTGCGCATACGTTCTGCGCATTTCTAGATACTCGAGTTTTTTACGGTTTCCAGGTTGTGCTTACTAATACAGGAATATTTTTGCGCGGTTGAAAACTAAGCGGAAAAAGAGGAACTCAGGAAGAGTTCTTGCTATCCAAAAAAAAAAAAAAATGGGGGTAACTATGCATTTTCAAGCTCTTTGCAATAGACCCATAGGGGCTTTTCAGGACCAATGAAACACAATCACTACAGAACAGAACATTTATCAACAACTGTTAAGAGTCCCAAATGGTCGGGGGCAAACCAGTTGGCTATTTATAAGTGCAGCTGAGAAATGAACCCGAGGCTACCAGGAACAAATCCAACGAGTGGTCAAAACAAGCTAAGCACCCTAACCACTGGGCCACGTTGCCTATTTAATTGTTGAAGAATGCGTGCAGTGGTTATCCCCAATTTTCTTATTGATAAGATCTACTTTTCCCGCATATTCATAGACTGCGCCAAATACTTTTGGATTAGTAGGTACCGTCCTTAAGTAGTTGCGTTTTGCATGAAAATGGCTGTTAAAATATGTGCGTGACAAACATACTGTCCCAGACAAAAAGAGATAAATGATTGCTAACATGAAGTGTTTCCATTTTAATAAAGAACATGATTAATTTTTTAGACTTATTTTGATTATTTTAAAAACAGGAGTTATTTTAAGAAAAAGTGGCATAATTTGGAAAAACGAGCATAATTTGAGCATACTTTGAGCAAAAGATGGGCACTGCCAGCAGCATATGCTACTTTTACTAGTACAATCTATAAAAGCTTAAGTCTGCCAGCGCGGATTGAAATGCTAAAAATTTTAAAGTTTCCCAGGGAAAGAATGTGAAAATTAATAACAGAACAGAAATTTTGTGGAATGCCTTTGCCGCATGCTCCTGTAACGGGCACCATGCGCTTTCCAGAAAAAAAAAAATGGCGTGACGAGCAGCGTGTGGCTGCTTGTTGCTTTTCAAGTCGTGACTGGCTTGTCACGCAGTATTTTAATCAGTTCAACAAAAAAGGCGATCTTATTTTCCGTAACCTAGTCATAAATTTTCTATTTATTGATATAATTCAGAGCCATAAAATGTGCGAAATGAAAATTACTTTTAATAGGGAGTGTATTCGTGGAAACTGTGACAAATTTGTTGTGACGTTTGGTTCGTTCCCAAGTGCTGAAGTCATTTCCAAATTTGGAATCATCCAGGCCCAGTCCCGAAGGGCGGCCATTTTGTGAAGCTTCCGCCCGACAAGTATAAACTACAATCCTTTAAAATCCCAGTCATCTTCTGACCTTTATTTTGGTTTTTTTGATCATAGAAAATCGAGAAAACCTTCTTTACAATTTTAGTAAAGAATCCCGGGTCCTTGAATTTTGTTTGTCAGAATAGGGTGTGATTTGGAGGCGTAAGATTTGCAAGGCCGTTTATTTTTCGATACCGCTATGGGAACGAAAGATGATGAATATGACTATCTTTTTAAAGGTATTCGTGTCGTTAATTGTCCTGTCCTTTCCTCTTAAGTGGTATTTCATCCACTGGAATTCCATTTGAAAATGTTATTGTACATTTTTACAGTTGTTCTGATTGGCGACTCCGGTGTTGGCAAGTCAAATCTCCTCTCAAGATTCACAAGGAACGAGTTCAATTTGGAGTCAAAGTCGACCATTGGAGTAGAATTTGCTACGAGAAGCATACAAGTCGATGGAAAGACTATCAAAGCACAAATCTGGGACACGGGTAGGTAGTTAATGAGCTGTATAAATTTTGTTTACGAGCTGCTTGTTTGACTCGGTGAATCGCACAATCTTTTGAGATCTATGGGTAAGTTTTTCAGCCGTTGATGGGGGAGTGATGCACATCATTCCTCCCCGGAAACCAGGGACAGAAAGTCTTGATTGGCCACTGTTTTTCGCAGTCGTTTGGTGGACATCACAAACTGTGATGTGTAAATGTACGTAATTTGTGTTTCTTACTGTAAATTCCTAAAATGCAGGAAACTAAATCTCCTTGAATGTTATATCAACGGCTCCACAGCACAAGTACAAATATTGTTCCTACATCATGAACTTTCCCTTTTTTCATTTTTCTCAGCCGGGCAAGAAAGATACAGAGCTATTACAAGCGCGTAAGTTTTCTCTCTGTGTAATTAATTGCTAATTTGTTGTTGCTTTGATCAGCAAGTTTTAGAATGCTAGTCGGCTTTAACCGAATTATTTGCTACATTATGTTGAAAGCTGATATAAATGTAAATTACTCAGAGAAGTAACGTGAAACATGTAAGGTTGCCATATACATTTATGCCCTCACATGCTTCAAAAGTGTTCTGAATCATAAATAAGCTGGAGTCATGCTTCTTACAAAATGATACCTCTGTGCTTGTTGGCTGATAATTTCTCAACAGTAGTGGTAAATCACTCCAATGCTTGTCATGTTAGGAAACATTGTAAAGTTGCTTTTGGTTTACAATCACTAGCAATATAAAGTCCATTCATTGTGAAATGTGTATCATTTCTATCATGTCTCAAGTTTGCTTTTGTAGGACAAATTTTGTGTATTCAAAGAGGTTCTTTCTTGATGTTGGACTTTGAGATGCTAAATGTTCTTAATTGTGTACTGTTTTAGATCAATGACAACTATTGCTTTTCTGGCCATGTCAAAATTGGTCTTCATACCAACCACTGTTACTTTTATTTATTTTTGCTAGCTATTACAGAGGAGCTGTCGGGGCTCTTTTGGTCTATGATATTGCAAAGCATTTGACACATGAAAATGTGGAAAGATGGCTTAAAGAACTACGAGATCATGCTGATAGTAACATAGTTATAATGCTTGTGGGCAACAAGAGTGATCTGCGGCATCTCAGAGCTGTTCCTACAGACGAGGCAAAGGCTTTTGCAGGTACGGATGTCGTGCATGTCCAATTTAATTTATTGATACGAACTGTCTTGAAAAAGTAATTACCATTTTTTTCATATCTGTTGTCAAAATTATGATTTTCTTTTTTCATGGTTTTAGAGAAGAATGGTCTTTCGTTTATTGAGACATCAGCTCTTGATTCCACAAATGTGGAGGTGGCCTTCCATAACATTTTAACAGGTTGGTATAAGAAGGTGTCATAGCTTTTTGTCATTGCTACATCGTTTGGCAGTGTCATTTTACAGGCTGTGTAACTGGCCTCAAAAAGTATACATGGTTTTAATTAAAATGGGACCTAGGACACTGGTGACACAGATGTATTGCTTGGGCAATAGATCAACCAGGCATCATTTGTTACTTCCATACTGTTGATTGGAATATAAGCTGATTTGTTTCTCTCGCAAGGGGTGATGGTGACTTGATTCTCGATTATTCATTAATTTACCTTCAATCTTTCACATACCTTCTAATGGAAATTTGTTATGAAATAAAGGTTGAAGTGTCTAGACCGTCAACTTGTCTTTGATTAGCACTGCTAATCCATATTTGGATTGGTATAGTGGCACCCACCCCTGCCATAACTATAGTAGAAGTTATTGAAAAAGGAGTCTTCGGATTGTTTTCAACTGGGTGGGGCTTTGTCCCTGAAGCAAATAATAAATGCTTTTTTTTATATAGCAATAATGATATTGTGATGCTGTTTTTTTTTTTTTTTTTTTTACTTTTAGGTTGTAATGTTTCTGATACCCTGTTTACAGTCACTAACTAAAGTACCTTGTCAACCTCGCTCTTTAGCAAATATTATTCCTTAACAATCCTTTCAGAGGCAATATTCATTTCCTGCTCCATGTCAGTTTAACATTTGTTTCTAGTACACAGAGGGTTTATCCAAACAATTAGAGCAAAGTCATTCAAATGTGGAAGTAAATTTCTTTTACATGTCGTTGAGTTTCAACCAGAAATACAGAAAGAGTTATTCACCTCTTTTTCTTATAGGTATTTTTTTCCAAGATTGGAAGACATTAATTAAGATTCATCTGTTTCTTCCTGTTAATAAAAGATTGTGTAAATAATCATGCACACAATTGTGACAAACTATTGTACTGCAATGCTAACAGCTTGGAACATAGTGGACATGGCTTAAAGTGTCTGCATTTTCATTTCATGTTTTTCATTGATTTGTCTAACTTTTTTTCCTTGCAGAAATCTACCACATCGTATCACAAAAACAAATTACTGACTCCCCTAATTCTGGTGGAAACCAACTAAGCAACAATGTGGAAACAATTCCTTTGCCTCCTACGGTGGACAACGATCAACGAAGGCCAAAAGTTCAATGTTGTAATGTTTAATTACCAGTGTTAAACTGCCAAATACTTAGAATTTGGAACTGTAAACGTTCAGTGTACTGCTACCAGAACTAGTATATTAATGGTAAAATCATCAGTCTGTAAGAGAATTGAAACAATATTGTTTTTTTTTGTGCTAGAGGAAAGTGCTATGTTTTGGAACAGACTACTTGTCTCAGTTGTGCATGAAAAAGGTCCCTTTCAAGTTTTATATGTTTGTAGTTGTAGTTTTCGTTTGGCAATCAAGTATTTTTAATCTGATCCAGTCACTGAAAGGTTAAATTCTGATAGAAATTGTGGCAAATTCAGGGCCCTTTCATGCCAATGATATGCTGTTCTGAAGCGCTATCTCATACATGGGGCTGTATCCATAAACAAGTGATTCCATGTAGCTGTATCAATAATATTAGTTGTGAGAAGGACGTTTTTACTGTGGCCAATCACAAGTTTTTCTGATGACCTACACCAGACAACGTTGGTAATGTCATCTGAATATCTGCTTTAAAAAAATAAATATGGCTTCATCACCAGCCTTGTTGCTTCGCTGCTTTAAGGGACTTAAGGCTTTGCTGGGTGCCTGTCCCTGTTGGAGAGGCAACATTTTTGGTTGATCTTATGCTTACTTTGAAAGAATTATTGAGAAGCTGTCACCACAGTCTTTTTGACAGAAAAAAGTATTTTGGTTTTCGAGTGGAGCAGAAGGAGCAACCTTGGTCAGCAGATCAGATCATTGTTATACTTAATATTGTTTTTATTCATTCAAGATATTCACAGATGTCTCTTAAGTGAGCTTTGTCACCTACTAAGCTATTGCAAACAATTACGGCCGCAATATATGGCATATAGTAGTGTTACTTATCAGTATGATGAATGACACTGCTGTCATTAGACAAAATGGTAATGTTCTGGTTCTTTGCTTAATAGAATCTTGTGGAGTCTAGGCTAGTGGAAATTATACTGAGAAATATTTTGAACGAATAATAAAAATAAATATGGTAGTAATGGCAGCATATCTCTTTGGAAAGGGATGCAGTTTGACTTCATGAATCCAAATGTGACTCCTTGCATCTTGTGATATTGAATTTTGATACCCTTGCCTGTAGTTGATTTCTTTTTATAATCACATTTTGTGTTGTCATAGTCAATTAAACTGCATTAAAATAATAATTATTCTTTTTTCAATCACTGGCTGGACTTTAAAGTTCATAGTACATTAGTGCATTATTGAAAGTTTCCTTAGTTTGCCAGTGCCCTTCTTTACCAGAAAAGAAATTTTTATTCCTCTTTAACTGTGGCATAGTTTTTGAAAAGGTGTATGAATCAACAAGTTCAGAAGATTTTGTAATAAGTTAATAATTATTATTGTAATGTTACATGTCAGTTCTTATGGCAACCCGGGTTTCGGAAATGGCACCTGTCACACTAGTATAACAGTGTGTCTGAAAGGTTACGTTTTCCACCTTAGCTGAAGCTTTGATTTTACCAAGGCAGGAGTTCTTCTTGGCAAAATGAAATATAGCAAGCAAAATGTTGGACAGGTGCAAAGTAATCAATTTTCTTTCTGTTAATGAGGGGCAATATTTTTTTGTGTGTACATGTATTGTCTACTCTTTATGCTTTTTGCTATTTAGCATGGAGGATCTGTAAGCAACAATTCAATGTAAAATTATCTTGAGTAGCAATGTCTTACAGTAAGTATTGGGTTAAACTTTGGTGACTTTTGTATTGTCACCAAATTCATGTGTACAGATTGGAGGCTGATCGCGCACCTGAAATTAAAATTAACAACTAATTTTTAGTTGCCTTTGTAATGACTTTAAACTTGTTTGCAATTTGTTGGGCCAAAACTGCTCCTCCATTTTCACAATGGACTGGGAACGAATTAGGTGGAAGCAAGGAATTCGTATGCTTAGTTTCAACCAGTGCATCTCAAGACAAAAATTGTGCGTCCAAAAATGCTCTAGGGAAAATGCTATTGACTCTTACAAGTTAAGGAAACGCTACCCCTGTATCGTAAAAATTGAGTTCAACACAGTACATACTCAACTGACCACTCCCCGAAGGGGCATTTCATGGCCAACGAAACTCAGTCAATGAAACGACAGAACAGGACAACAACAACTGTTAAGAATCGCAACTGGCCGGAGGCGTTTGCAGCGGTTGCTACCATTTTTGGACCCGGGATTTCCGAATCACAAGGCGAGCGCCCTAACCTCTTTGTCAGGGTAAGTTCCCATCACCTGCGTCAATCGAGGCTATCAATTTTGCCAAATCAGCTTCCTCAATGTTGTACCAAGTTGAAATATCCAGGGCTTAAGATTCTTTGTGTACTGTATTTGCATTATAATGTACCATTTAAAATGATATGGAAATACCTGGAACAAAACGTTTTATTCCCAAAGGCTTTTTTGAATTGAGGACAACATTTAGTTAGCCGATTTGGTCTATTTGCGTACATACTTATATGTTATTTGCCGGCTCACTACTTTCACAATCCCATGATGCAATAATTTTTGGGTGATCTTTACATAAAAACAAGACACGTTATGCACTCTTGACTGTATCATGCTTCAGTGAACTGGATGTCCATTGTTTTTAAGTCAAGACCCCCAATTCCCCCCCCCCCCCCCCCAAAAAAAATAAACGTTTTGCATTATGGGAATGTACAAGTGAACTGTGCCAGAAACGTTTTGCATTATGGGAATGTGCAAGTGAACTGTGCCAGAGTTCTCGGGTATAGCCCAAAATTGCTGTGAAACGGCATAAAATGTCCATAACTGATGTTGATGAAATAAAATAAAGTTGAGTAATGAGCTTCAAATCAAAGCAGCACACAACTCTGTCTAAAATATTTACATTTTACGTTGTTTACGACACTTCTGCGCTGTTACGAAAAACTTGAACAGTTGCTACAAATGGAAATTTCGGAGCGGTCCATACTCAGGGTCCCTATGGGAAAAACCGGACCGCTGAAGCTCGCGTGATTAGCCAATCAGATTCCAGGATTTAGGATTCCGGATCGCTGAGAAGCTGGGAAAAAAAATCTTTATTTAGTCAAGCAGGCCGGCAAAAATGGGCGACTATACAACGGATGTGGATCAGCTACTTAAAACTAATACAAATAGTAGAACTAACACCTTGGCCTAATGGGTGGGAAACAATGGAGAAAAGATACATTAAATATAAATTATTAAGTAACTAGATAACTGAATACTACTTGCATGCGTAATCTAGAACTATCGATTGAAAACCACCGCAGTGAACTCCAAGGGCCCCTTGAGGTTACTCTTTTACGTATTAGTTTTCTAATAGCTTAGTGGTTATCAACCGCACCTCCCACCTCTGTGATCCAGGTTCAACTGTGGCCTCGGATCGTATGTGGGCTGAGTTTCATTCGAACTCAATCTGACTCCGAGGGTTTTTCTCCGGGTACTCCGGTTTTCCTCCCTCATCAAAATCGATTCTAGATCAATAACATCCGGGCGGATAGCCTCGTATAGGGATAATTAACAATTATTCCATAAGCGCGCGCTGGATATTAAATGGTAAATAGCCAACGAGGCGCGTAGCGCCGAGTTGGCTATAACCAGTCTCATATCCAACAAGCGCGAATGGAATAATTGTTTTATTAAATTCCTTCAACTCCAAAAATTTGGAAGTACGAAATACGAGCGGAAAAAGGGAGCAAATCCGTGCGAAATCGAAAAAAACTTGATGAGAACTGATGCGATGTTGTGTAATACCTTGTTGTCAGACAGACGCAGGCTCATCACAAAAACATTTCTTGCCTTTTCGCGTACTTCTAAACGTCG
This sequence comes from Montipora capricornis, assembly GCF_036669925.1. NCBI lineage: Eukaryota > Metazoa > Cnidaria > Anthozoa > Scleractinia > Acroporidae > Montipora > Montipora capricornis. The sequence continues at coordinate 7,025,982 of NC_090885.1, forward strand.
GAATTGATCCAAACTTTCCACAAAAAAAGTTTTTTTTCTCCTTTTTGTCTTTATTCAAAGAGAAATTTGGCATTCCGACGAAAACATTTTTAGTTTAGCAACGCTTAACGCAATCATTTACCATATAAGGTCAAACCAAGGTATATGAGCTGATAACCGAGATTGAGTGAACCAATCTGAGCACGCGAAATGCATTATCCGAGGTTGAGAATTTAATAATCTCTGGTATCTCTCCCTTTCATTGTATTGAATGAATAAAGTTGGTATTTATTTATTTATTATTTATTTATTTATTGACAAACTATCAAGAAATCGAAGGGACGAAGATATTTTCTTTATAGCAAAGTCTGCAGAGTTATCATCACTTCATTATTTATACCTTCCACCTCTTAACTACTACCCATAGGGCTTTTTATCATTGAGATTTAAAGGCAATAACTTGAAGTCGTTAGTTGTAAGGACCCCTGCCCAATTGACCTCTAGCTTGTATGTTTTGTTTTCCCATTTCACACCACGTGATGTTACTCTAGAGAACATTTCTTTAAAAAGTCGGAGAATTCCCTTGAGAACATCACGTGGTCTGAAATGGGAAAACAAAACGTACAAGCCACAAAGAGGTCAATAGAATCTCAGGAAATGTTCTAGCGGTGTTCTAGCCGCGAAGCCACCGACACTAAGGTAAGTAGTTGTTTTAGTGTATACTAAAACAGTGAGATAATATAGCACTAAAAAATAATTTAAACTAATTTATTCCTGCAAAGATTACAACAGTTTCGGGCGGAAATTCCGCGCGAATTGCTCGGAGGTGAATAGCAAAGGATATCCGGAGTTTGAGTAGCCAATCAGCGCGCGATTTAAAAAACTAAACTAGTGAGCAGCACTCTACGAACTGTATCTGTAGAACTTGCTTACTCTCCACCGCGTTTCGTCCAGCCAACGTAGACTCTTTCAGGGAGTTTTACAACTGAATACATTAAACGCCCGTATTTAAGCCATATCCGATGGCAAAAATGAAGGCCACCAACACGAAGGTTTGACCGGATTTTCGAAAAGGACTGAACAGGCGCAGCTGTCAACTTGAGAAACAATGTTTTGGGGCCACGGTTTTAGCTAAAACCAGAATTAGACCATTCTGTGTATAATTTGCATTGATATAATGGAGAATAAACTATCTAGCTATGTATCTATCTATATTTCTATATTTGAAGTGAGGGTTAATATAGAAGAAAGACAGAAGTGATCAGTCCTCGCGCTTAACTGAACAATGTCTCTAATAGACACCTGACAAATTTATGTGGATTAAACTGGATTCGAACTCAGTTGGGAGCAAGTCAGTTTGTTGGGCTCATGTGTTGCCCTGGAAGGACTGATGAATGAAAGAAATGTACATTTGAATTGCGGGTTATAGACGAAAGATGAAGAAGTGAATTTCGCCAAGTTCTTCAAGCATATTTAAACACCAACAAAACGTTTTGCACTTGACCTCGATTTGAAAACGAGGTTACAGTGACCTTAACAAAGGTCAATGGGTTACTTTTAATTGAAGTTCAAACGGACGATAAAATTGATCCTCAAACTGTAACTGGAAAATTAAAGCAATTGTCTCTTTTGACAGCTGAAAAATTCAAGCGGCTTCAACTGGATTCGAACCTATGACCTCTGTGATGCCCTTGCAATGCTCTACCAACTGACCTATGAAGCCGCACGGGAGACTAGAAATAAAGATCGAGGATCCCTTCTATCTTCCGTCTATAACCTGCACTTCAAATATACATTTTCTTTCATTCATCGGTACTTTCACGGGAAAAAACGAGCCCAACAAATTAACCTTCTCTTGACTGAGTGGCTTCATTCTTTGATTGAACCTGACGTCACGGCGGCCATGTTGGTAGAAAGAACAATAGCGAAAACGTCTTTTGGGAATTTGACTTAATTATTATGCAAAATTTAAGCTACATTTTTCTGTTGTTTTGGCACCAACATGGCCGTCTCATCACGTGAGTGCAATCAAAGAATAGTTCAGTAGGTAGAGCATTTCAACGACATCGCAGAGGTCATGGGTTCGAATCCCGTTTGAGCCAATTGCTTCAATTTTCCAGTTACAGTTTGAGGATCAATTTTATCTTCCGTTTGAACTTCAATTAAAAGTAATCCATTGCGTTTTGTTAAGGTCACTGTAACCTCGTTTTCAAATCGAGGTCAAGTGCAAAACTTTTTGTTGATATCCAGTTCTAGCGGTTTTAATATGATTAAAGGAACTGTGTTGCGAAACTTGGCGAAATTCAATGTCTGAGAACTGGCAACCAAATCATGCGAAACGTACAAAAGCCTACTTAAAATATCGCAGGAAAGGTTGAATCAAGCAGCAAATACAAAAGAAGGCAGGGATGGGTAAATTTGAAGAAGATTTTCAAGTATTGTCATATGATTGGGCGTTTTAAAATTTTGCAGCTTAACAGTTTTCAAAGTTTATCTCTCATGTTTGAGTAACTTAAATAAGTTATTATGTAGGCTGCCGACAAAGGGAAGCTTTCATTTGTGTTGTTTAAAAGTAAGTCTCTCGGGTTACGTTAAGTTGCATAGCAGGTAGGAGCAACCGAGCAAGTACTGAATTGGTAAACGGAAAAAACGGTATGCACAGCCGTAACCGGCAACCCCTTTTAACACTGGTCTTCATAAAACAGATGTTGAACCTGACTTTGCCTTGAGTTAGTGGAAATCAAAATAGCACTTTGTAACTATTTACACAGGCTACTTTTCATTCATTCCAGGAACTTCAACATCCCTTTTTTTTTGGAGCAAATGGTATATACTACAATGTATGAGGTCTCGTGAGCAAAAATTGCTCGTAAATCAGGAGGTGTTTGCGGCGTGCTAGACGTAGATTACTTCAGATACCGTGGTTTAGTTCAACACATATGTCAGCACTTGACGCCTCCGATTTTTTGCGAGTGATGGCCTGCAAAGTTTTCAAAAGCGTGTTTCGCGTCGTGCTGACAAAATGTGAGTTACGTTGAACGGAAACGACGGCACAGCTACGGCGACGGCAACGCTACAAAACCGTGAATACTATCATTAGTTTAACAGAAAAAATAATTCATGCTTCACGTGACTTCACTTGACTGAATCACCAGATTTGAGGTTTTGAAGACAACCTACGTGAGCATTTCATCCTCTACTTTTACTTGGAAATCTCTTGTGCCCAATTTATCTTTAGGATACTTTTCCTGTATCACGTGCATGTGTACAACTTCGAAACGAGATGGAATAATCGCGAAAAACTTATGACAGTGCAAAGTCAGTTATATTTTCAGGAGATGACATTTTCGTCGACATCGTTTTCGTAGAATGAAAGTTAAGGTGACGTGGTCTGGATCTTGACAGCAAAGCTGGGGATTACAGAATGGTTTGAATTTCGACTAGCATCTAGGTGCAACAGCAGAAATCATGCACCTTGGTAAATGCTGTTCCAAATTTGTCGCAAGATCATTGAAATCTTGGCACAAATTTCATTGTTTTTCCGGTTTACAAATATTGTGCTCATTGTAAATCGTTGTCAAGAAAGATTGTTATCAATTAATCGATGCCATTGGGGATTGTGCGAATGATTTTTTTTTTATCTTGAAAAGAGAAATAAACGTCACCTAATGGGCTCCGGAAGTCACCAATCAAATTATCGCCGTCATTTTCCATTCAATTGACTTTTTTTGTCTTATTTTAAAATTTGCATTTCGGTCTCCTTCGAACCATAATTTTCTGGTCCAGTTGCCGTAATCGAGGATAGAAACAACTGTTAGTTTTCAAACTCAAAAATCGACCTGTCCATTTTCTCCTGACACGTTCAACGTCATGCATTGCCACATGCCACTCAGTCGGGGTTGTCTGGTTTCTTTGGTTTCATACGCATTGTTGTGTGAAAGCGAATGAGAAGCTAGATAGCTTGTGCAGCTTTTGATCGTATTTGAGATAACGGTCTCAACAACAGCTTGTCATCAAAATATTTAACACTGACGTTGAAAGGCTTTATCCACTACTTAATGCTTCGATCTCTATATATGACTATAGCTGAATTCTCCCTGTAATGAGAGCTTCCCGTTATCTTCGTTCAAAAAGACTCAGTTTTGCAAGAAAGGTAGGATCATAATCACTACAGTAACGTTTAGAATTTTTTGTGTTGTTTAGGAAATCTCATCTCCTACTGGCAAATGCTGACTGAACTGTTGCCGTTTTTTCCCGAACATTCCTAGGAAAACCAAACTCAAAGGGAAAAATCAATCGATATGTACAAACCAAAAAGCGAGGGAAACAAAACGTACATCTTCCTGGTGTGTTCGGTTTATGCGGAACAATATACAATCGACTTTTTACCCTAGAATACCACTCTTTTTCTTTAAAAGCCACATTTATCTAGTCTAAAACTAAAAGAAATTAATCGATTGTATTGTGCAAGGACTAGCTCTCCGTCTATGCGCCAGAAAGTGATCATGACATGTGGAGTGACATTGGAAATATTTTTGGCAAGAATATATATTTTTTCCATATAGAAATCCATAGTTTTAATAGAATGTAATCGAATAATCTTGGGCTATGGTTGGACTCTTTCGCTCAATTTAAAACTGATGCTGAGTATAGAATCTTATTGTTTGGTTGATAGGGCTCAAAATAAATTATCGGCTGGAACATTTAATTAATGGAGTTCTTGTGGGCCCATGGTCACAAGGAACTCCTACGTGTTACAACGAACTCGTACTTGTGGTCAGTTTTTTTGTCCTAAACATCTCTTGTGCGAGCTTCTGAGATCGCGTTCTTGATACTCGATTTGCAGCTTTCAGTTTTTCGCAACGTTCCTTGCGATACATTTTGTTCGCTTCCGACAACTCTGCTAGCAGATGTTTTGCGGTGAACCTATCTTTCACCAACAAAACAATTTTTTATGCGTATTGGTGGTTTTGCCTTCGTTGATACCAACCGAAAGTCTTATCCGAAATTCATAAATCAATCAAAACTGATACAGCAGACAAAGTGGCTTTGTCGTTTATTGCGACAAACTCGGAACAATACGCTTCTTGGTTAATGTTTTCCTTTGCCAAAATTAATTCATCAATGTCTTTTGCTCCATATGCTTTCATTAAGAGCTGATGGTCGAATTTCTCCTGTGTTAATAAATTGCTTGCTTCAGAAAGACCCTGTGTTGTGTCATTACTGTAAACATTGAACACATCACCGCCGCGGATTAGACATCCCTTTGCATTGAATGATCCTTGCTTTAAGACTTTTTAAACCAATTTAGGAAGTACAGTAACTGGCATACAATACGGTGATGTGGGAAAATCATTTCTCTGGCAGCGGCCAGCTTAGAATTAGTGCGGATAGCAATAACACCTTGCTTTAGTTTCCCACTGATTCAGCTAAGAGTGGTTTGGTGATTAGCTTGAAAATCTTGGGCTAGAAACTCTTAGCTAATCAGAGTTAAAACCGTAAGTCGCGCTCAAGAAATATCTGGATGCGCCATGTATATATTTGATTTGAATTGCAGTCTGTTTATTTGATGTACAACTCGTAAATTAATTGGAAACCATTCTCAGCTAGTCCATTATATAAACGTTCACCGATATCTTTCTTTCTTCATTGTTGCAGCAGGCATTTTTTTCGTTGCGTGTGTCCCATTTATCGTCTTCTAACAGAACCTCGATTCGTTGCGCACATAATAAACCTACAATAAAATTCGGGCTTACTGTAGTGCATGCTTAATCAGTTGAATCAATGTAAAGCATTTCAGGCACATGGTCAAAATTGTCGAATTTATTTTCGCTCACTGAATCATCAATCTGAGAAAATTTCTGTCCTTGAAGTGGCATGGTGGAAGCTTTCTCTGATCTGGTGGTCAAGGCATTAAACAAATGCACTCTTTTGTTTAATAAGAACGTCTAATTTTGGAGCTGAGGTTGAACATTCCTGGGTCGTAACGAGGTATATCTTTTCGTAACTGATCCCATATTTTTACCCAAACTTTTGATCCCTGATCCCAAAAACGATGAGGATTTTGATCCCTGAACCTGCCAAAATTTGATTCCTGATTTCTGATTCCATGAAAAACACTGCTGATCCAGATCCCACGCGTTGTGATACCATGCAGATCCCAGGGCTGTGATCCCTGATCCCGGTTCTTTACAGGCCTTTCATCCCTGATCCCATATACCTCGTTACGACCCTGACATTCTTATCTTTTTTTGCAATGTGAAGCTGATGGCTTTTATGGTGCTGACGTTATTTTGGAACAATTATAAATAAGAACTGCTCATCATTACAAACTGAGACGTGTATCATGCATTATGTTATACAAAATATGTATTAAGTATTTGGGTTAATTTACATTAATTTACCTTTATTTTATGCTTTCATTTAAAATACAAATGCGAAAATGTAAAAAAAACCGACTCTCAGCCTGAGGAATGTTCTTAAAACGTTCTTAAAATCTTGGTTCATCTCATCCTCAACGTTCTTGCTTCTTCTAAAAACGTTTAAAAAGAGTGTAGATTCCATGTTGCCATGCGTTTGTTCAAATCGATCAAGACCTCAAAATGTGGTAAGAACAAAAAGGTGGCACACAAAGAGTTATTTGATATGCGAGTGTGTCACTGATGTTCTTACCACATTTTGACGTCTTCTGTGATCTTTTACTAAACTGATGCAGGGCAACATGGAATCGATTTGTTCAGCTTCGATTCAGTTATACAATAAAGAATTAAGAGTTTTTGATGATGCAGTCAGTTATGCATCTGTCCTCTAATGGATGATAGGTGATGAGAACCAATCAAAATGTACGCATTATTGAGCTTATTATATAATGATAAATACATAATTATCATACAAGGATAAAAAATCCTTCGGTGATGGGAATAAATGAATAAAACAATAAATATTTAAACCAAATCAATGGTGGCCCCAATGAGTCACGGCTGCAAATAAGAGAGTTGCTTCTTTCGATTTAAAGACGTTGCTGCGTGCAGTAATGATGATGAAAGCAGAGGCAAGCCTTGTGCACGTGGTAGTGCCATCTTTAACAGCCGATGTCACAGTATAAGAAATTACCTAGCTTTTATGCCTTGCCTAACATTCTCACACTTCAAGTGAAGCTATGATGTTCGCAGTTGTGAACGCAATTTTTTGCTATTGCGTAGAGAAGCCTGAAAATTTCAGGACTTCGATGGGATTTGAGCCCGTGATCTCGCGATACCGGTGTGACGCTCTCACCAACTGAGCTATGAAGCCACTGACGTTGAGAGCTGGTCATTTGTGGGTTCTAATGTTCCCGTGAGTAATGAATCAACGATGAAATGATATATGAAATGGATCATATATGAACTGCGGATATGAAATCAAGTGAAGCTATGATATTGGCAGTTGTGAACGCAATTTTTGCAATTGCGAAGCCTGAAGGCTGAAAAATTCAGGACTTCAACGGGACTTCCCGTTGGTCCTGAAATTTTCAGGCTTCTCTAAGCAATTGGAAAAATTGCGTTCACAACTGCGATGATCATAGCTTCACTTGATTTCATATCCGCAGTTCATACATGATTCAAATCGTATATCATTTCATCGTTGATTCTCACACTTATAGGTAAAATTGGCCGAGATATTACCGACCCACTGTAATTTATCATGCCTCGGGCAATGTCATTGCGAGACAAGAAATTGATTCCGTAATCTCCATACCATTTAAAGGCCTGTAAATTACGCTGAGCAATCTTTCCTGCAACGTTCCCTGACCGCATGGTGCTGTGAAACACGTCGCAAATAGTATATGACGTTTGCGAGTGGACAGCCCTTTTCAACAGCGAGGCGGCGTCTTGACAGGAGGTTTGCTAAAGGAGATTGTTGCTTAGCAAGTCTGCTCAGTTCTATGGGGATGAATTAATATTTGATCTAAATAATAATTTTACAAACGGCGCCCCATACAGTAGGCCCTTTCCGAGTTCATGCCTGCGTCCTCTTCAAAGCGAGTCTAATTGCAAAGTTTTTGTTATGAAAATTAGTTTTCATTCATATGTAAACTAGAACTAATGACCATCACAAAAACTTCGCACTTAGTCTCGCTTTGAAGAGGACTCATACGTGAACTCGGACATGGCCTGTTCTCCACAGAGTCCCCAGCTCCGTTAAAATTATTTATTTATTCCCCCTTCCCGCCCCCCCCCCCCCCCCCCCACTCATTTTCAGCTCTCATAACTGTGTTTTTTATCACTAAGCTTTAATCCCTTTTCCCTGCAAGTTGGCGTTCTCGTCCCCAGAGCCCTTCGACCTCTTTGCCATCGCAGGCTGGGTACGAGGACCCAGGGCATACCGCCTCCAAAGCGTGCTCTTCCCTCCTTTCCAAAGGTTCTTGTAGTCTTACACTGAGCATTGTATTGAATTGGCAATTAATGCGTGTTAAGAAGTTACTCTACCTAGGGATTTTATACGTACCAACAGTTTCAAGCCTGTATTACGGACAACGAGTTTGGGTATGTGTTATTAAGAATTCATTACTTTTCCCTGAGGTACTTGTAAACGTGATTTGGGCGTGAATTATTTATTAAAGCTTCATGAGTTTGTTTTGTTGAGATAACAGCTGAAAACAATTGCTGTCAGATTTTCGACCAATAATTTTTGCGGAGAAATCTATTGTTTCTAACATTCGTGTAATTGGCTGATAAAATGATGCTTAAGAGTTTGAATTGGGTTAATGCAACTTAAAAAAAAACTGTCATACATTATTTTTCCCTTCAAATAATTCAGTATTTAAAATAGGTTCTTTCTCGGATCGCATGGCTAAAAGTCAACCATCAAATAACTGTCTGCGCCATTTCACTTTTGCCGGAAATGGACCACTTGTAGAAGGCTTAATAATACAAGAAACCGGTTTCTGCAGTCGTTTCTCCTGTTAAAGACATACGCGAAATGAATGTGTTCAAAGTGGAAAAAGGATTTTACTCTGGTGGCCACAACAGCGAAAGAAACATGAGGAAAACACTGGGTTTTCATATATTTTAACTGATAGACTTTTTTACTTGATCAGAAATGGCAACACAATGGGAAAAAGTGAAGTATATTTCTCGTTTGAGACCGGACTCTGATGATACATGCAATGACTTCGGTTTTCAAATCAAAGTAAACGATGAATATTTGGCTCATACGGCCGGAAAACGACGCAGTTTTAACGATTTTGGCCATCGGCAGAGTTTGCATCCCCCTCAGTCGATTTTGAAAGCGAAGTCTCACGACTGTATTCACCTATCTATTCAAGATGCAGAGAAACAAACTCGAGTCTCGCACGAGGATCCTATAAGAAGAACTTCTAGCGTTTTTTCTCTACTAAACGGGGATGAACTCGATGGAGATATCACCAAGCGATCACAACCATTTCTTAAAAGTAACCCGCCAGTTCTTGTGAAAGATTTGTTTGCAAAACACCGTCATGAAGGCGAAACGTCGTTTGATTTCAAGGTGAGTTGGTGTGATTGTCTTCGTATATTACGGTGACATCGACAAACGTTTAAGCCAACAAACCTCTTGCGTATATATTGCACTTGGTTTCTCTAGTGAATTTTTAATATTCAATCTATGAAAATCGCATAATTCGTCAGTGCATGATAAACAGATGTGATCCTTCTTCGAATACTGCGATCTGTAATTTCCGTTATCCAAGTTTTTTTTTCGCTGTTCAATCAGCAAAAATCGAACTAAATCTCTTTTTAAAACATCGTGAACACTTTTTGCAAAAAATTAAATAAATAAAACTGAGATTAGTAAGACTCAGAGACGTTGCTAGGTTACAAACGAGAAAAAACTTATTGAAACACCGCGCCTTGGGGTAAAACATTGTGGTGACTACATCACTAATCGACAGCTTTCATCAATTTTAAAAAACGATAGGAGAGGACAGGATTTTGTTTTTCAAGGCACGTTTCTGAGAAAACGAAGTAGGTTGCTTTAATTGTTGTTAAATTTCAAGGATGGAGTTTTGCATAAATTATCACAATGACCATTTCCTTCGCGAGGAATAAGCAAAGACAAAATGAAACATGTCTCTAAATCTTTAGAGGCAAGAAAGGCAAATTAACTTACAAATCGTTCACAATGGACTACAGTTGCCCACAAGACATTGCAACGGTATAACAAAGAAATTCATCTCGTAATTCATCAGTATATTTAAAGCAAAACAGAAAAAATTCATGAACATTGGCCTTTCGAGGAAACTTGAACAAATCCACTGTCAATAACTACATTTTGAAATTAATGATTAATGTAAAAGCAAAGTTGTTTGTTTTGGGTAAACGTGTCGTTATGTAAGAGTTATTTCATTTGAGCTCTTTGGCCATCGAATGAAATAATTTAACAGAAAGTAAAACGTTTACCAAAATAGCAATTCATGGTTATTTAATAGTTAGATTTGCAGAGGTGTCGTTTTGTGAATGTCTGCTTGCTTGAAAATTTCCTTGATCTTTGGTGGGCATGATCGTTTCTGTTAACGCTCTTTTGGTCCTTTTCAGTATAATCTGTCTGGTGGGTTCATGATATCAAATTTGCATTAGTCACAGATCCGATTTCAGCGATTTTGCGAGGGCGTTCTGGTGGTTGTTGCAAAATGTTTATTTTTGTGTCGACCAATAAACTATTAAAGAAGAAAATAAGAACCAATTTCGTTGAAAGCTACTCTATGAATGTGGTTTTCAATTGTCTTTCGATTTCATTTCACCCGACGTTTAAACTCAGAATGTAACTCATGAACTCAGAATCCAGGGATTTTATGTTACTTGTTTTTGAATATTTTGCTAGGCTGCGATCAAACAAAGTAAAATTTGTGTTCTTTAAAAGCTTTACCTTAAAGTTATTTCATTTTTTAAAGAACATTTCATTTGTTGTCTGATAAATATTAAAGTTAAATTATTAACGGGCCAAGACAGATGTTTCGGCCAACTTTGCTTTAAAACCGAAAAAAATTGAATGCTAGAAATTAAATAACTTCCCACAGAGAAATATGATGTTCCTTGATATCACCTCCGACAATGAGATGCCAAGGTTGTGTAACTAAGAGGTGTAAGGTATAGTCACCAGTATATTTCCTACAATTGCAATATCTAAAGATTTTTTCTTGTGACAGTAAAAGGTCAAACCTTCAATCACGACACAAAACTTCTTAGCTTTAGGAAT
>NC_090885.1:7042174-7059674 GCF_036669925.1 Montipora capricornis
TTGAGAACAGCAACGAGAGCGTCATCTCAAAACATAAATTCGCGTTATTGCAATCACTTCGCGACTATTCCAAACTTTTGAATATGACAAAGGTGTGGGATTTCCTCAGGAATGAACCGTTATGAGAGCGCTTAATGTAGGGGAAAAAATGAAAATTTATCTCCCAAGTGCTGACGTTCTCCAAAAACCTCAAATTTGGCAATTTTACGTTGTTGTTTTGCAGATCACGGCAAAGAAATGGACAAAATTGAAAAATATAAGGTTATTGTTTTTGCCCACTAAATAGACAAAATTTGTGACGTTCTCGTTGCCATCGCCGTTGTCTTTGCTTAAGCTTTCTATTGTTTCTGACATAAAGACCTATTGAATGAATGAATGAATGATTTAATCACTTATACTGCGCGAAATTCATAAAAATGATCTATCGCGCATTACATATAAAATTTATAAAAGATAAAATATATATATATTATTAAACAGCAATTAAAATATAAAAAAAAGTTCAACTAAAATGAATTAAACTAACAACAAATAAATAAGAAAATTGTATAATAAAACGACACAATTATTTAACATGGCCGCGCCCAGGAACTTAAAAGCTAAAATAGGCGATTCTAAAGCTTTTATATTTCGGATACAAACTCTTTCTTTGAAAACTTTTTCAAGTGATTTAACCTATACAGGTTAATTCCTTTCATTTGTTCTTGGAGTGGAGGTTCCCTTGCGCAATGCAATACCAAGGAATTACCTTAAAGGAAATTCTTCAACCTATTACATGGTTCGACAATGCGTTTTCAAATGGGTAATAAAACTTATTTTTAACATAGATATTGATAAAAGAGACAGTTATGGAAAGACAGCTCTACATTGTGCTGTATCAGCCGGACAGGCCGACACGGTGAAATACCTTCTGTACAATCATGCAGACCCAAATATTAAAGACCACCGTGAGGAGGCTCCTTTGCACGCTGCAGTGCGGACTGGAAACGTGGAAGTGGTAGAGGTATGTTTGCGTGCGTGGTTCATATTGTTCCTGCGAAATAAGGCGTGTGTCCATGATATCACGGTGGTATAAACGAATTGTATCCATGGTGGAGTCCGGAAATCTTAGATGAATATTTTCTTACAGTTCACGTTACAATCAGATTAACAATCAGACGTACTCTGATGCATGCTACTCCCGTTTGAAGTCACGATTCGAAGACCCTGGGTTTCCACACTTTTGTCTATTGTCTTTATCAGGGGCGATCCAAAGTTATGACAATAGTCCTTTTATACGCTCCCAATTTGCTAAAAAGGGAAAGAACTCTCCTATTAATGGTAATTAGCGTCTCTTGCGATAACACTGGATCACACCGTCTCGATGAAGACACCAGCCGGAGGAATGTGGAAACGTTGGGTCTTTGAATCGTAACTTTCGAAGCTACATTCAAATTTCTTCAAACCAAAGTAGCATTAAACTATGTCTAAATATTTCCTATTTTCTTTGTTAAAAGTGTGGCCAAGACAGTGAATAAGTTCTATCAGCCAAATATATGTCAATGGAGTTATGCAATATAAAAATTTAAACACCCTGTTCATGATTCCTCTGAGATCAAACGCTGCGGAAATATTTGTACTCAAAATCTTCAATGATATTTTATTGTTTTTCTCTTTAATTTGATATAACCATTTCGTGGTCGCTTACTTTCGCTTAATCTTCTTCTTTCGAGTGTCGTCTTGAATAGCAAGACCCTAAGGGCCTTTGTCATCTCATCAAACCCGTGTTCCTTTTTGCCAGTGGGGTGCCCCAGAATGTCCCCGTAATTCCCATCTTCTCCAACCCCATCCCCAATTGAATTTTTTTCCTACCCGCTTTGGGCGTGTGAGGATAAAAGGCAGTATTAAGACTGTTTAGATTCGCCACTTTATCTTCTGTCAATGGTTTCAAAGTTCAAAGTTCAAAGTTCAGTCTATCAAATCTGATTTTTAGTGTTTTTTTTTTAACTTTACGCTCTGTAGCTCTAACGAATCTCTTCCTGTCTTTATTAAGGCCTTACTGAACCACAAGGTTACCAACGTCAATATTGAAGGAAGAAATAAGTACACACCACTACACAATGCTGCTCACCTTGAACATAGAAACGCTCTTGAAATCTGTCAGAAAATGGTAAGCTGTGCGAACCAAATTTCCTATTCCTCAATGAATTTCCTGCAATCTGGCTGACCCTGGCCAAAACGAGCGGATCTGGCAACGCGAACCTGTGAACAGGCTCTACATTGAATTAAGTGGAAACTTTAGTTTCGATTTTCTCTTGAATGGTGCATTATTAAAATCTGTCCCATAGCTTTTTACATTACGACATTTGTCGAATCAGACATCTAAGATTTTTCCCAAAAAGAGAGCCTGACTTCAGGCTGATAGTGCGGAGTGGCACAGAGAAGAGGGTAAAAAAAGCAGAATTAAAAATTCTTCCCCACTGTTTCTAAATACTCTCCAAAAAATAAAGACTATCGTCATTGCTTCGATCAGTGGGAATCAACAATGGAAAACAATGAAAACGCAACTGAAGTCATGACATCCAGAAGCAGAGAAATTGTTTATTTGTTAAATTTTTTTAGTGTTTACAAGCTACGTCCTTTGTCTATCCAAGCTGTTGGCGTCACCGTATCCGTGCACGGGTCGTTCGGGAATTTTTGACCCAACGGCACGATTATGTTACCCCAATTTGTTTTCCGTGGGTGCTCCTTTAAAGGTGTCGGTGCAAGTTGTTTAATCAAGCAAAGTTTAATTTCATGAATCAGAAAATTGAGTGTTGAACATGCCACCATGGCGTCGAGTAGATGAGCCGAGTCGACAAATCGGCCTTTACGGGAACTTTATAAAAGCAAATCCTTTAGAAGAAGGGAAACATTGCACCAAGTCACAGCTTTTAAGAAACGTTTTTATTATTGATTACTTTACAGTTGGATTGCGGGGCGAGAGTTACCGCCAGAGGAGTGGATCACATGACTCCGCTAAGTATGGCGGCACAGAAAGGTTCAGCTGACATCATGGCATTATTCTTCAAGAAATGTAAACGTAATATTCATTGTTTTCCAATAATTTGCAACTACTATGTCATAAAAAAGCTTTCCCTCAGCGGCTATGAAAATGGCAAAAGTTATTACTTATCCAAAGAGGAGCAAAGCTTTTGAATTTGGTATTAGAGGGGCTCGCTATTTTGTCAACCCATGAGAGTTAAAACCACAACTACTTGAATGTGCGCCGCGCATTTTCCCGCTCTTTGAACGAGTTACATTCTGATTGGTTCAACGCCCTATATGTGCAGGTTGTGATTGGTCAAAGTAGTTTTCTTGTTTGGATCGCGGATCCCGTCAATTAAAAGCCATTCTATCAGACTTGATAAGGTCCGACTGTCATGTAAGGTAATTTTTGTAAAAGGATAAATAAATACAGATCTGTCGAGGTATTCGTGTAATTTAGGTATGTAATTTAGAAAGTGTTGTTCAGAACCAATGATGAGGAATTTGCCTTATCATCGTTTGACTTAAATTTATCTTGAAGCATCCATGCAATAATAATAATAATAATAATAATAATAATAATAAATTGTAACTTATATTGCGCCTTTTAACATGCAATGATCAAAGGCGCATTACAACCTAAATACTATAAATCTTGTTAAAATAATACTAAGAATTAAAAGCTAATTTTAAAAAAGTGGGTCTTTGAGTGAAAAATTTGAACTGTTTGATTTCCTGATCGAAAGTGGTGGGCCATTCCACAGTGTGGGGGCAGCGACAGAAAAAGACCTGTCACTAAATGAAGGTAACATCTTCCCACACGGGAAATCCAATAGAAATCTAGCGTTAGAGCGCATCCGGCAGGAGGAATTTGTTTCCTTACGGAGATTAATTTACTAATTTACAGAGATGACTGACGAAGCAAAGTCTTAAAAACGATTAAAAGTAATTTAAAAGATATATGGAACCGCACTGGCAGCCGGTGAAGCTCGTACAGTACCAGAAGTAAACTTAGACGAGTTGTAAACAAGTCTGGCCTCAGCATTCTGTACTCTTAAGCTTTGCAACTTACAGATTTCAGTGTTCGGATGTCCATAGAATAGACTGTTACATTAATCAAGTCGGTTTACCGTTAGACACGAAAGCATGAACCAAAGTTATAAGACTTTTACGATCTAAAAACTTCCTTATACGTCGAATATTATGAAGATGAAAGAAGGCAGTGCTGCTTAACTTATTGATATTCGTCGACATTGACACGTTCGAGTCAAACAACGAGCCTAGCTTTCTTACATGGTTAACAGGGTAAACATCTGTGTTGCCAACACGTATTGAACAGGTATACAATTTAGAAAGTTTTTGTTTAGAACTAATGATGAGGAATTTGGTCTTATCATCGTTTAAAGACGGTGCATACTATTGTTATTGCGCATATGTTCTACGCTTCTCAAGATACTGGGGTTTCCTATTATTGGTGCTTACTAATACAGGGGTATTTTTGCGCGGTTTAAAACTATGCTGAGAAAGTAAAACTTCGCAAGTGCTCTTGGTATCCAAAAAAAATTGGAAAAGAACCGGCATTCAACCTCGAAAGTTACACTCAGCATTGTTAATTTCGTCAAGTAAGAAACTTGCACGAATCGAACAGGCAACAAAAGTCAAATGAATTAGCTCTCAAGAGAAATAAATTCTCGATGGCGGATAAAGCAGATTTGGTTGATGTAGCAGGTGATCGTGTTTATACTGATAAGGTTTAAATTGAAAGTCTCAAAGCTGTGAAACGGAAACGTTGAAAACGTTAGTTAACATGCGAGATGTGTTCGTTATGAAAGGAGATGCTTCCATGAAGCATACACTGGGTTGCCTGTGGTACGTGTTACAGAAAATCAGAAGGCACTGAATTGTGTGGTATTGAACTACAGCATTCCAGTCTCTGAAGAATAACAAATAAAAGAGAGGCGAGAAACACTGGCTCGTGGGCTGACATGTTGATAATTTTCAAGTTCCCTCGCAACTTCTTTCACCACAACTTTAAGCGTACCCTCTGAGCATCTGACAGCTTTGTAATACTAAAGTTCACTGAGGTTAAACTATGTCCGGCGGGGTTAGTGTTTGGATGGGAGACCAAAACAGTATACCCCTCAGAAAACAGAAGCATCGGACCGAAAATACTATTAACGCTAACAAATGCCAACTCAGCAAGGTACATATTTTGTTAGCTTGCTTTATGCAAAACAAGAACATCATTCTAAAAGCTTATTCTACGCAAAAAGTAGGTTCTGGAGGTAATTTTGAGAGTGGAAATCAAGGTTACGCGGCAGACGGCAAATACAAACTCACGATTTAACACACCAGAAAGACGCTAACCTCATTTTGACAAGAAAATTCTTTACTATTGCCATAAAAACTATCCAGTTAAGCTCGCATATCATAAAACATGATGAATTCATAAAGGCCACCTTTTCCAGCAAACAATTTTTTGAAACAAACAACATATTTGCTATTAGAGCAAAAACCCCTTCTATTTCATTACGTGCGTGAAGAGAAGAAACTCAATAGTGTCAAATATGCGCAATATTGCAACAAACTAAATTTCAGGATCAAACCGTTTCCATGAAGAACCTTTTCCTTGAATAATGAAGCACAAAATATACGACAAGCTTTCTTTCAAATAATTCTTGGCTGTTACATTTCCAATTATTTTTTTACCTGAAGACTGTGCAGAGTTGATCACAGATACACGTAAGTTGTTCGATTCGTTCAATCGTTCTCTGTCTTTGTTGAACCCATAAGTTACCAGAGAATTTTCCATTTGGTTTCAGTGTTCTACATAACAGCACACTTGGTTAAATGTTATTTTAGAAATACAGCTCACTTTGTTTTCGGCTCGACGGGCGATAGATTGTTGTTAAAGTCGATTACTCGTCGCTTTTGAGATTCCAGGTGTTGAACTGGTTTCCAGGTTTCCATTATTGAGCTCTATAAGGGCGTATTTTATTTAAGAATCCACTAAAACGCCATTCGCGTTACATGACTTTCGACGCCATTGCAGGTTAAGTTAATGATTCTCCTGTGTCCACCAGAGAAATCTACGCATTTCCGCTACCCTCTCGATCCTAAGAAAATACGCGCAGAAGGCTCTATGCACAAAGACACCACTTACCAGGGGAGTGACAGGCAAGACCTTTTTTTAAAATTAAAAAAAAAAAACGAAAAATCTACCCATTTTCCGACTGGGATTGCCATACGGCAACCCAGTAATAAATGTCCGAAGCTTTATTATAATTACAGATATGGAACGATTTTCTAAGTAGAATATTTTGCTGAGGGTGTCCAAAAAGGTTTTCTTATTCTGCAAAAACACGTCGACGAGGTGGCCGAGTGGTTAAGGCGTTGGACTGCTAATCCAATGTGCTCTGCACGCGTGGGTTCGAATCCCATCCTCGTCGTGGATTACTTCCTTTTTTCCCATTTCCCATTTCCGTTAAATCTCATTGAAACAAGTCCAGTTATACACATGGCTGCAAAGTCAGTGATTTATACCACGGTCAGGATTGGCTGCACTCGATGATAGAACGCAGAAATTTGTTGTCATAAACACTTTAAAAACTTATAATATATTATTATATTAGTTACTCTAGCTATTTGTTTTTGCCAACTTTGGACAATGCCGTCCGACACGTAAAATTAGAAAAAATATAAATTTTTTGTACATTTTTATACTTCAGGTAACGAAGTTCAGAAAGGAACAAAAGTGAAACAAGAACTTCTTTACGGTGTTGACTTTGAAGGAAGCTCGTTGCTTCATCTTGCAATTGATAGTGGTGTTCTGAAGGTAAAGTATAAGGAAGGCTAATCTTGCCGTTGGTGACTCGCAGATGCTCGGAAGAAATCCGATTACAAGTTCGGATGCTGTATCACTGAGCAATAGGAAACTCGTGCGAGCAAGGGTATGAATTAAACTATCAATTATCCCGCTTTACTACTAGGACCGAAATTGTCTCAAAAGTGATTTCTCGAAATTATAGTGATTTTTTCCGAGCATCTACGGGTTACCATCCATAAAAAGGTACATTTTTACATTCACTTATCGGGGTTAACAGCTCACATTGTCAATCTCCTTAAGGGGCGAACCATTGGACTTTTTTTTTTTTGGGGGGGGGGGGGGGGGTGGTAAGAATTCTTTTCCCCACTGACCAACGAGGCAGATATTTTTTTTCAGTCAAGAAGCAGTGCAAGAATTTATTTTTGGAGATTATCTGCTGCAGGATTTTGCTTTCACTCCAACATAGAGTGGCACAGCTCTACCTACTGCAAAACAACAGAAGTCTTATAATAATAATAATAATGATAATAATAATAATAATAATAATAATAATAATAATAATAAAAGTTCTTAAAAACGCATTCTACATATAAAATGTCTCGATGCTTTTTACAACTCAAAATAAAAGAGCTCTCACGAATCTTATCCCAAAGATTCAACGGACTCCATTCATTTCATAAAAAAAAGTAACAGCGAACGCTATACTAATATTTGTTTCAATAGACGTAATTAACGAGCCTCTATACCAACATACCAAAGAGAAAGGTATCCAAACAGTACGCCGAGCATAGGAAACAGTCTAATATGTTAACAAGCCTCCCATCTCAACACCACTACTCAGGCCCGTAGCTAGAGTATTTCAAGGGGCATTCGTATCCATATGTCTGACGAAAAACGTTTAGCTTAGGGTGAGGGTAGGGAAGAAAAAGCGCTTTTAATCAAACGTCAGTTTGGATCGCTCTAGTATTGTAAGTCCCTTAATTCCCTACTATACAAAAATCTAGTGCATTATTGGTATAACACTAACAGTCCGCATCACAACAAGGGGCCACCGTAAAATTAAGTGTCACAGCAAATTTGATAGCTCTACCATTCGCGGATGCATGGTAGCAAAAAGCTCCATCACTTCTTCAAGGTCTATTTGCATGTCGTAATGGATATGCATAAGTGCAAGTGACACACTTCAAGCCTACCGAGACACTTCAATATATATACTTCACCTCGTCCTACCCGCCAGGAGTAAAAAAAAAAGGTTTCATCAAAGGAGAGGCTCTAACACTTCTGAGAACAATCTCCTCTTAGGAAATATTTGAAGAGAAAATCAAAAGCTTCAGATCACGCTTTATTGAGAGAGGTTTACCCATTTATTCTGACAACCCTCTATGAATTAAAATTTGAAGACTAGCCCTCGAACCAAAACAGAAGGAAAACAGAGAAAAAACAAAAGAATCGGTGCCAAACCTTAAACAAATCCCCATGACAAAATGGCATTTAATAGAAACAAATCTACTACTGGGCAAAATCTGTGCTCCGCCCCTCATTTCATACAAAAGAGGGCTTTCCCTCAAAGATATACTCATGAGAGCCAAGAGATATGAAAAAAGGCTAAAACACACACTTGGAAGTTATGCAGGCCTGTCAACCCCGTACACTGGCTTAATATTAGGTTATTACAATTAATTTTATTGATACAAGAGCTTAAATTAATCAAATTCCCAATTGGAAAAAATGGAATTTTAAACAGTCACATATCAAATGTCAAATGGTTTGCCCCTTATTATAATTGCGAGAAGCCTAATCTTACCAACTTTTTAAATTAATGTACTGTGTCTGCGTTGCTGTTGCCTTTTTCGCAGGCTGTCAAATTATGTCTGGAGTACGGATGTTCAATAACAGCTGTCAAGGTATGGTGGGTTTAGCGATGTTTAATCCATAAGCCCCGGTTAAACGGACATTACATTTCACAAAGATTGATTTTTTTTTCCCACTCATTCGAACCACGTTGATCAGAGTAGAGAGAATGATGCAGCATTTTTCCGCCACAAAAAATGCTGGATTAAAATGCTTTAATCTCTACAAACATGGAAATTCCTAATTTATACATAAAATTGAGAGATGTGGTCAAACGGTCAGCCTGACATGTTTTTCAGCTCTAAGATTTTAAAGGTTTACCGTTCAATAGGGCCTGTGGGAGTCATGTTATGGTTATTGCAGCATCATAAAGAAGCAGGAGAATTTAAGAATATGATTTATTTTATGAGCGAATTTCTGTGCCCCATGATAATTATACCAATTTTAGATCGCGCCTGCGCTGCGAAGGCTATTTTTGTCTCCAGTTACCCTGACCGCGCGGTCCACTTTCATACCAACTGACCAATAAGGTGTTGACTTCGAAATAACCAGTCACAGTATGACATGGTACTAATAGTAGATTGCAGATAATTTTCATGGGAATGGAACCAAGCATGGAGGCTCGCTCTGTTCGCTCTCTCAATTCATACTCTCTTAAAAGATGACATTTGCGGCGGTTTCAGAAACTCGGAGTCCATCAGATTTTAGTGTTATGCGTATAAAATCTGTCACAGTGAATTTAAAGAAAGAAGAAGAGCCTCTTCGTTGACCTTATTAAAGGTAAGGAGATAATAACTCTCGAGGGAGCCTTGAAGATTTTTCCTGGTCAGCGTATAGCAACCCCCGCTCCCACTTTTACCTCACAATTACTCCTAATACGAGTTAGTAAAATGTGACCTACGACCAGGCGGGTCTGAGGCATGGATCTATTTGTCCTTTGTCACTGGTCACAAAGTGCCCTTTTGTAAGCCGTGTGGCAAAGATTTATCATCAAAACGAGACCAATGTTTCACTAGCAAGTTAAACAAGGTGTTCGGAATACTGACAATTTTAAGTTAATCTATATAATTGCCTGAGCTGAAAAAGGTAGTTTTCTACAAACGCGAGATCATTTTGTTACAGTACCTGTTTCCAAACTGCTTCCGTTTTTCCTACATCGCGTAGAATGTTATTGTAACTCATATCTTAAACGTAAATATGGCAGATTGTTGTATTTATAGAAGCTGGCTTATAAAGTTTTACCTTTTTTGTGTTATAACATTAGAGGCGAGATGGTAGAACTGCCATACATTTGGCATGTCGTCTCGGAGCACTAGAAATCCTACAATGCTTATACGAGCACGATTCAGCTCCTTTCCAGTATCCTTTGTTGGATAAAGAAGACATGACTCCTTTACATAGGTAAGAGCTGTTAAATTGTGACGTAGAGAGTCATTTGTCTTCATTTCTTGGCCTATTTTATTTCAGAAAATAACTAAAATAACTAAAATAACAACCAACAGGGTGTTTTACAGTGAGGAGGAACAATTCGCATGCAAATCCTCGAACGTATTGTACTGCATTTTGTGTATGAAATGTCCAGGATTGGTATAAATCGGGGAGACGAGTAGGCGTCTTGGAGATCGATATAGGAAACATAGTCTTGACGGTATTCACAACACAAAAGACCTTCCCATGCCCCAGCATTTCTGTGGAGCAGATCATTCAAAGAAGGACATTCAAATGTCGGCCTTGCGCACAGTCTTTAGGGATGAACAACATGCGGGGGAGAAAAGATGCGCTGAATTTTTGATTTAAAGACCCTAGCGCCCAATGGAGTGAATTTGGACTTTACATTCTAGGTCACACGCTTGTAATTATAATGGCCTAGCACGCGCGGATTTTATGTCAAAGTGTTCGTGCATGCATATTAGTTTGTATTACGCTATTTTCAAATCATTTTCAGATTACCACTTTGACGAACACAGTTTTGCCGAAACGTCGGTGTTAAATTTTCATTTTACAGCGTTTTAAAATTTATTTTTTTAAAACATTACTTCATTTGGAGAGCGGAAGGGTGGAATGGGGAAGGGGACTCGGCGGCGTCGGTTTCTGCATAACTAACCATTTTTGTAGTGGTCTGTATTCTTTCCTTTGGATGGATGGGAGGGGAGGGGGGGGGGGGGTAAGGGGCGAAGGGGGGAAGTGGGGTGTGCTCCCGAGGAAATTTTTTCATCTCCTCTTTCTAGATTTTCTCTTTTCCCCTCGTTCCTTAATTTTAATTTTGTTTTGAAGAGCTCCTTGTGCCGGGATAAGGCCGGGTGATCTGACATGCGCCAGCAAGGTATTTTCACACTGACGAATCGAATCATTTTTTGAATGAAGAATTTGGTATTTCTTATAGGTGCGCCATGTATAACCATGTTGCTGTTGTCCAGTTTCTTGTGGACCATGTAAGTCTAATTAAATGTTAGTCCAGTTCCAGTGATCGCTTTCTCAGACTTATTTACAGTCAACGGACAAACAGATTACTTCATGGAAAGTGCGCGCGAAAGCTATTTATGCGCGAGTTGTTAACGTATGAGAGGTTTCTGATACAAAACCAACGAGTCGAGTGCGTAAATACTGTACAAAGATTTTCCACCTTGTAATTTGTTTATTTCGTAGTTACTGAGATTTCAACCTTCAACCTGACATTTCCTTGCTTGGTCAAACGATTTGTCCACGATAACGTTACTTTGCGCTCTTTCATGCAAAAACTGGCTAGCGCTTAAAAAGAGCCCTTAAAAGCCTTCATGGCTCGTAATCCTCGCTATCTTTTCGTCTGACGCTTACAGAAATTCGCACAGGTACTTCTTGAGTTCATCTGACTTGATTTCTTTTAAGCTATAAAAAGAACTAGTACGTTAATTCGTAGCTCTTCGGATATACAAAATTTCAGTAACTGTACCAGCCAAAGCCAATGGCACTTACTTCAATCCCACTATTTTAATAAGATTTTCAATCGAATTAACAGAATACTTAATGTTCGAGGAATATACAATGTTAGTTATTTTTATAGATTTTGAACACTACTCAGTACGACAAGAAAATTTTAAGTGTAAATTTAATTTTCTACAGGGCGTCGATTTAAACCCACGCGACCGAGAAAAGTGCACACCGTTACTTTTGGCAGCAGCCCATGGCTGCTCAGCAGTTGTTTCGCTCTTATTGGAAAACGGAGCTGATGTCACATGTGAAGATGAAAAACGACGAACAGCGCTGCACTGGGCAGTAGGACAGGACAAGACAATTGAGAGGCTTTTGAAGGTATCATAACGCACGGACTACCTGCTAGCTAAGGGGAGGTTTTTGGATATTTTGCGCAGTGCAGAAGCTTTGCTGCTAGCCTTTGACCAGGCTTGATAGCGGGGAACGTGGCTAAAAAATCAACTTGGTGAAATTGAAGTCTTGTAGCAAAGCGCCGATTGGAAGACTGGAGATCCCTCCTCCAGTCCCCAGCTTATACCGCTTTCCTCGCCGATTTTCTTTTCACCTTTACTGCATTAATTCCGTACAGTTACTTCGAATTCCAAGTTAAAGTTTCATTTCCTTCTGTTTATTTTTTTGAACTTGAATTAGTAAAAGAGATATACCTTTGCAAGTCAGCAAAAACTGAGTTCTGAATACTGAATACTGAATACTGCTTCAAACCCTTGTAATTACCTTTCGTAACACGAGAGATTGAAAGTGCTTCTCAGCAAACCTTTAGGGACGCGGGTAAAATGGTGAAATGACCAAATGCTGGTGAACGATAAAAAAAGCCACTGAGAGGTCAAGTTCTTTAGTCTACCCACAATGCGGCGATGACTTAACGAGGAAGTTATCAATGTGAAGAGTTAACTAATTGATTGAGTCGTTGGATTCCTAATAAAGTGTGCTCTGCTCGCATGGATTCGATTTCCATCCTCACTGAAAGGCAATGCTAGCATTTATTTATTGTTTAACTGAACTGAAATGAATAGCTATCCTACTTCTGTCGGTGTAAAGTCAAATTCCCTTTTATCAATGGCTTCTGTCCCTCATGGCCTCAAGTGCCAGAAAAGTTGTGTAAAGCTCATTAATTGACGTTCAAAAAAAGAACACCTGTTCAAAATTATTCAATTGTACGCTTGATGACTGTGACAAATGCTCCTGTTTTATTCCATGTTATTCTTATTCCGAATGATTGATTTTAAACAGGATCAACAGGTTCAAGAGCTGAAGCTTGTAAATCAGCAAGACAGCACAGGAGCTACAGCCCTTCACTACGCTGCACAGGGTGGGTTCCTTAAGGTAAGCATGCGCATGACAGCTGAGCACAACCGAAGTATCTTTTCTATTTTCGGAAAGCTAAAACAGACATAGCTTTTTTAGTTTTGGTTGCTACTTGAAAATATATAGCGCCGAGAACGAAGAATAGTCTTCATTAAAAAATTGTAATCTACCCTTCGCAGAACCCCTAGTTTATATCCTACAATAAAGTAATAAAAATGGACGATTAATTTGCGAACTGGCTCTTCCGGCGAAAGGCGCGCGTAGTCGAAGTAAAGGGACTGAGACGTGGGCCAACGACCTCTCCTCGCTTGCCCTTGGCAGCGCATGCGCCATCAATTGGAACGGTCTGTTCGCAAGCTAATGTACAATCGGCCTCCCGTAAACGACAACGAGTCTGCGTCGAAAACTCTTTGCAGAATTAAGAGGTCTCAGAGGTCGGTTAATTGGTTGTGCCTTGTGGAGAGAGAGAGAATTCAAATAAACACAACAGTATTAATTTAACAAATTGGTTCATCTTTAAGAAGCACTGTCAACCAAACGCAATGATTATTTTACAGAGCGTACTCCTGCTTCTGAAGAACGGAACAGACCCAGGTTTAAAGAACAATAAACTAGAGACTCCTCTTCATCTAGCTGCCAGGTTGGAACGACCCTACTGATAAGAATGTGACCTACATTTAAGTACATTGAATTTTTTTGCACCTTTACGAGTAAACGTTTCCAGGTAACTGAACACTCAGAAACTAGGGCACATTACAAAAAGTTTAAACCAGTGAAAGTAACTGGCCACGAATGAACCCCCTTGCACTTCCCCGTCCTAATGCTTTGACGGCAATTTAAAACGCGTTTTAGTTCAGCTGGAAACGGACGAAAACCGATAGTGATATGTTTCCCTTGAGGCTTGCCTCGGCGCCACCCCTGTGGTATTGCTAAGTGTCTCCACCTTTACAGAGACGATTTGTTTGAAAATTTGGAGGATACCATTGCCCTTGAATGGCATATGTCACTTCTGGCTGCCTCTTTAGTTAAAAAGCATTTATCTCCATCAAAACATACCAGGCAAAAAAACTCTTGAGGTTTTTCTTCGTTTTTCGTCTTTTAGTTACGGGTGGCTACCTATTGTAAAAAAGCTGATGGAAGGCCGACAGACTCGTATGATGAATGTGGGAAATTTAAGCGACCTCACCCCTCTTCATTTAGCTGCTTCCAATGGACAAGACAGGGTTGTTAAATTTCTGCTGGACAGAGGGGCAACTATCGAAAGGTAACAATTACATTTTGACACTGTTTTGATGACTAGACGGTGACTATAAACTAATCAATATTTAATGATTTAAAATACATTAAATAATTCAATAACATAAATTTAAATAATTTATTTAAGAATTGAGCGTTTACGCATACTTACGACATTCGCCACCACCCTTTTTCCCAATGTTCTCTATCTTCCTCCCTCGAGAACGAACGGGAACGACGTTGAATCGCTACCCGAAGGATACTACTATCACTTACTACTACTACTACTACTACTACTACTACTACTACTACTACTACTACTACTACTACTACTGCTGCTGCTGCTGCTGCTGCTGCTGCTGCTGCTGCTGCTGCTGCTGCTACTACTACTACTACTATTGGTAATAATAATAATAATAATAATAATAATAATAATAATAATAGACCTTTTTGTAGATACGGCGGCCATTTTGATTTTATTGTTTCGAATAGCTATTATGGGATGCCCAGGGGGCAAATGCATATTAATTTGCCCCCTGGTCATCCCATAATGTCTTTCGAAACAATAGAAATCTAAATGGCCGCCGTATCTGCAAAAAGGCCTATTGTAATAAAGAAAAAAATTCAAGAGGAAACATAACATTGTTTTATCTAAAATTGATAATTTGTAAGGGTTACAGGCTACTAAAACACATTTGTAAAACCCGACTTATTCTTTCTCCAATTGGTATCCTGTACCCAAGAACTGCGATTACTTGATTTGAAAACAGAAGACGAAAATCCAGACCAAACAAATATTGCAATTAAGACATCTTTGTTTGATCTGGATTCTCAACGGCGGGCAATACAGATCTTATGTTTTTGCGTGGCATTTTTAACTCTACCGTTCATCTTAGATCTTTCAATATTCAACTCTTGTCTACAGAGATACAGATGGTCGTACCCCTCTTCATTTTGCGGCAGCTAAAGGTTCACTAAAAAGTGTCCAGCTTATCTGCACTGCGTGCCCAAACTGCATCAATGTGGAAGACAACACTGATCAGGTAGGACTTACATGGTGGCCTGAACGTGCATTCACCTCTGATTCTCTGTTAATGCCTTGAAATTTCATAAGTTTCCAGTAGATAAAAGTTCGAATAAATGGATGAATTCGTTTACTTTTGCTAACTGTGGTACGTTGGTTATGACGCGTGCTGATAGATTACGACTTTGTTTATAATTTCTAGGTAAAAAAATCCCATGATATATTTTTTTTAAGTGTCATGGATTTATCTCTTAAGCAACAATGATGTCAACGTCAGTTACCATTCGATTTATTTTGTTGCTGTTTTTTTGCCGTTCAGCCCCTAAATGACTTGAAAGTTTTGATGAATAGCATCAGCACATTGCGGTGGATTTTCCATTTGCCTCCGTGACCGTTCAAAGTAGTTTAGTTGGTACGCGCCTCTGCACTTGACGCATGCCTACAAAATCCTTTTGTGTGTTTACCCTTGCGCATGCTCTACTTGTAAACAAAGCTTTCTACTCTGAGCAATAAGCTATGAAGCATACAAGCATACAAAGTTCACTGAACATCAATTTGTGACAGCCCTATTAATTTTTATACGTGATACATCGCATCCCTTTGTAATAACGTTGGATTTTTTATACAATAACTAGAAGTTGGAGTACTTTGAGCAACTTTCCGTGCTAACTTTTCACTTGCTTTACCCTGAGGACACTGCCCTACATCTGGCTGCTAAAAATGGCCATCCAGATTTAGTGACGTACCTGCTATCGAATGAATCCCAAAACGCGACTTATAATGGATACAATCAGAATGCCTTAGATGTTGCCATAGAAGCAGGAAAAGAGCAAGTCGTTTTGGCCATTGCTGAACACCGACGGTGAGTGTTCGCTACTAATCAGATATCTGTATTGGATTTGCTACAAAAATACGTGGGCTAAGACGGAAGATTTCGATTTTGATAATGATGATGACGACAACTATATTGCTCTTGCATGGTGATGCCGAAAGAAACCCTGTCAGATTATTAACGATAAACATGAGAGTCTAATAT
Organism: Montipora capricornis; assembly: GCF_036669925.1. NCBI lineage: Eukaryota > Metazoa > Cnidaria > Anthozoa > Scleractinia > Acroporidae > Montipora > Montipora capricornis. The sequence goes on from NC_090885.1 coordinate 7,058,429, forward strand.
TAAAATTTTTCTAATGGTAATGGATCGACCAAAAGGACATGATTTTAAAAAGAAAAAAAAATTGTTCGATTAATAAAAATTTTTTTTGACTGTTTAGCTGGGCAATCAGATTGGAGGGATCACTTGTGATTTCAAAACAACAACAGCCATCAGCCATTAATAAATGCAGGCGAACCATTCTCTCTGCGAAAAGAGTGTGGATTCCTAAACTGGTCTCGAGGGAAAGTTTAATGTTCTTAATTGTCCACTTGGCACACAGATGGAGGGAAATGTGTCATCGTGTCGAGGAGGGATTGACTCAACTACAGCGACTTGTGATGAAGATGCCATTGGCTGCAGAGGTTTGATACAGCTGAGAAATAAAACCGCTATTAACAGTTACTTTATTGCAGAAGTCCTCAAAATGTGTTTTTTCTGAATTTATACTGAAGAGAAAATAATAATAATAATGACAACTTTATTTAAGTGTCAATGGATTAGAGCACTAATTGGGGACACTAATGAAATTAACTCAAACCAAATATCGATTTTTGTGGAGAGGGGAAAACCGGAGTACCCTGAGAAAAACCTCTAGAAGCAGAGAAGACCATCAAACTCAACCTACATATGACGCCAAGACTGGGAATAGAACCCGCGCCACATTGGTGGGAGGTGATTGCTCTCACCACTGCGCAATCCATGCTCCCCCTACAAGTAAGCTGCAATAAGGCTTTCTACGATAGGCGAGGTTAAATAAGATTGGTCTTCAAAGATAAATGCTTTCGGCGACAAGCATATGAATTAGCCTATGACCATCTGATCTCGAGATGGTGAGAGTTTTTCTCTGTCCTTGTGTGGGCCCATTTCCATTAGTAAGGCTAACGCTCACATGGTTCATATGGGGATAGAAAACTAGCACTTAACATTACACTCTAATCAGTTAAGTCTGCTGAGACAAAAAATGCGGACTCTCTTTATTGGATGGTCGAACAGAGCAAGGAGAGATTCCATTTGTCCACCGAGCTACTGCAACAGATGACATTTTTACATTTCTTTTGTTATGTTCCTATAGAAATTTCTTGATAAGTGTGTGGAAGAATCCGGTGACAAAGAAAAGACTGAGGATTATTCGGTAAGCTCTAATCACAACCACATATGATTTATTACATATAGGTCGTGTTCTATTGGGATCAACCGTTTCAACCGTAACCAGTTTTGGTTGAAGCGAATGAGATTTCCCAATAGAACAAATTTCCAACCATTTTCG
>NC_090885.1:7062174-7067174 GCF_036669925.1 Montipora capricornis
AGCAATCATGAACATCAAATGGTGAGAGATATCTAACTTATTTTCTCTAAATTAAGTCACACAAGCAATTAGTTTGCCAAAATCTAAGCTTTCTCAAGAGCTTTAGAGATTATTGAACGTTTCATTAACTGTAGGACTCTGAACTGAGTACAAAATCCAATCAACACTTCTGTTTTTCACTTTCGTCGTTTACTGTAGCAAAAGGGCGTCGACGGGTCACAGAAAGCGTCGCGATTGGCTTCTGCGCCTCACTTGTCAGTTCTTTTTTGTAGCAGTCCGACATCTGTCGCTGCGAACATAATTGGCAGCTGTAAAAATGCGGAAGCGTTGAAGGATAAACGTCAGATATAGTATATGTATGAAGGCGCAGTAAGTCAGGTATTAGGGAGTTTAAGCACACGGCGTTTTTGAGATGCGCACGCCAGGACAGTTGCGTTCAGATTTCTAAACTAGTCATCTCTTATGGATAAAAGATACTTGTCAATATAAATGTGGTTGTGCGAAGACAAGTTAAAAGGGAAAGCATCTCACTCCCAGTTGGCAAGCGGCGTTTTTTGAGCCACTGACGGAAACCGTAAGTGATCTTTTTGCAACGTAAATGTACCAGTGTCCAGACAAGTTAAAAGGAAAACATCTCACTTCCGGTTTGCCTTCCGTGGCTCAACTGACATCTGAACACATTAATTGGTACTTCACTTGTTGTCAAACTTTCAGGCGGCCGCTTTCCCGCTCTTGGAAGCGGCTGCACACGTAGTTAATCCGATTGGCTCATTTCACTGACCTCGCCTGTTATGATTGGCAGAAGAAATTACTGACTTTCAGATTATGTATCCTAATTTATTTAACGCCATTTGAATACATTTTAATATTTGTTTAAAATAACATTTTTCATCTCTGTAATGATTCGCTTTTTTTGTTTCAGGCGGAGCGTGGGATGGAAAGCATATATTATGAATTTAGGATTTTATATTTTATTCTTGGTAATGCTTACTATTATGACCGTCCTACTGGAAAAAGACACTCAGAGTCCATTGCTCAATGTTCCACGCTTCACTATAGTGGTGATGAGTTTTTTCCATCTGCTCAAAGAAGCATTTCAAATATGGGATGAGGTGAGTAAGATAATTAGTGGAACGAATCCCTAATTAAATTTGTGATTATTTGGTTTAAATTTTTGGGTGATCATGTGATTGGCTCGCTACCCTTGCCAAAAACAAAAGACTAAACAATTCAAACAATGACTAAGATAAGAATACCTAACAATAGAAGGTTACGAGAGCTACCACACTAACTGAAAAATTTCACGTTAACCGACTGGTTGAATAGTTTTCCGGACCAAAGAAAAATCCACATTAATAATCAGTGAACTTGCTTCATTGCTTGCCACTGAATTAAGAGTATCTCAACCTCTTTCCCAGAGCGTTTTCTCCGCCGGGAGCAGGACGGTGAAAAGCCCTGGGAACGAGGTTGAGAGTATCTCTCTTCCTTGATGTTTTTTTAAACGGATCTCTCCTCGAACTCTTGTAAGTGTAATCGTTTAACATTTTTCAACTGCATGGTGTCCGAGGTCATTTTCAGCCACGAAAACAAGTGATGACCAATGGAAGATGTTATATTGGATCTGTGATGCGTTCGCACGCGCCCGTATGCCGACGAATATTCAACAACTCTCCTGAAAAATGATGCATGCAGTGACTTTAACGTTTAAGGATTAGGTTACTTAACTTTCATATTTCTCCCTTTTTGCAGAAGTTCAAATACCTCTTGAAGGTAGATAACTGGATGGAATGGTTTTTGTACATGACCAGTCTTGTGTATATGTTTCAATATCACCAAAGTTCGGACAATTCTGTGGCAGCCACGGCAATCTTTATCGCTTGGGTTATATTTGTACTCTATTTACGAAGGTACACTACTGCTTTAGACGCTAATACCCAGTCATGTTCATTTTTACAGAAAATTAAGATCTAATAAATAAAAAACGTTTAAACGTTGTGTAAGTCGCGTCGTTCCGATTGTTTCTGTGGGGAAATATTTTCCGCTAAAACTTACACTTGCTTCGACGGGCCTCTGCTATACCAGTGTAGTGCTTTACCAACTAGGATGTCAAGCCCTTCAGTTGGGAGAAGGTCAATTTTATGGGCTCATGTGCTCCCGTGAAAAAACTAATGAATGAAAGTGTGGGTTTTAGACGAAAGAAAGCATTCCTCGCACTTATCTAAAAAATTTTATATGGGGCAAAATTACTTCATGCTGATTGGCTGAGAAAGAGGGCTTTTTTTTTCTGAATCACGAGAGCAGTTTTGGTAATTAAGAGGGCATGATTACTTGATCCTGATTGGTTACCAGTTGATTATCTTCTTCCAGATTATGACTCTTATTAAACTGCTTTTTGTTCACATGTAAAACACAGGTTCATTAAAAGTAAACTCTATTTCTGTTGACAGCATCGATTTATTGAATTGAACATTGACCAAATGAAAGAATTTTTAAGCTGATTGTCATTTATCGCGGCATTGAACGGGCTTCCCTCAAAAGGGGTAAAAGGCGCACCGTCAGCTTCCATTGATACCAGCCTCTTAGCTGATAGAAATACCTTCGTTTAATAAAGTGACTCTACTTTACTTTATTTTTACAGACAACAAAATCATGGTAAGCGATATACGTTAGTTAAGATGTCATCACGGCGCCATTTTCCAACTTGTCAACTTGTCAACTTGTCAACTTGTCAACTTGTCAACTTGTCATTGTCTTACTACTCATTCTGACTCTGACGTTTGCCGTCTGCACTAAACTCAATGCTAAATCTCTCTGTTCTGGAAATGATTTTAGTCCTGACCTGTTATTTTTATTTCAGATTTTCTTCGTTTGGTATTTATATCATAATGATGACAAATATCATTAGAACTCTTGTTAAGGTAAGAAAGAAATAATAAATGCGCGCGTTTTCATAGTGTATTTGAGTATGGGTAACGATTGAAATTATTCCCTAATTTCACAAGGATATCATTTGATTAGCTATTAATATCATGGGTGACAAATTACTCCTCAATTTTCAAACCTGGACGCCATTTTAGTACTGAAGGAAAAATTGCCATGGCGACATTGTACTTTCACATGTGAACTTTCTTTATTTAACGCTGCAATTTCGCGCCAAAATTAAGGAGTAATTTGTCACCCATGTTATTACATGCAAACTACAGATGTTTAGTCAAGTTTTAATGCGTCCGTGGGGAGGGTGGGAAACTAGTTTCTTGGCGACGGGCAAAAGGACAACTGAAAAATCAGAATCTTAACCGCTTGACTCTGTGGCGCCCGTATACCAGCGGGACATGTTGCCCGTTCTGCAGTGCAGGCGTCTTATCGAGCCGCCATTTTGGATGGATGTTGGGAGGGAATGGGACTATTTCTCTCCCCAAACTTCCTCTGCTTCAGAAATTCAAGATTGGCGGCCAAAAATTCCGGGGAGGAATATTCAGCCCGTGACCGCTAAAAGACGCCTGCACTGCAGGCTAGGACCGACATAAACGACCTACGTTCACAGGTTGATCAATGAGTAGGCATCCCACCGGTGTTATGGTGGACGTAGGTTTGAATCCTGCCTAGGGCTCAGATTTTCCTGTTGTCGTTTCGCCCGTTCCCGAGCAACTAGTTTTCCATGGAAAATCCATCAATAGTTATTCAGTTTAACAATAAAAAATCAACCATGTATATGATTAGCTTCAAAACCCGACAAAACACTTCTCATTTGTCTAAGAGAGTTTCAAGTGAACCACCACTCCTATAACATACTAACTTAAGACACGAGGAAATAACGTTTAAATTCAAATTGCTTGCTTTTTTTTTGCTGAAAAGAAGTGTTTGAATTAGAAAAAATAGACATCGTTGATTTTGCCTTTACTTAAAACTTTCTGGGCGCCGCCGTCTTGAATAATTGTGACGCATTGCAGTTTGTATCAAACACGTCAAAATTTATTCAAGATGGCAGCGTCCGTTCAATTTGAAAACAAATAAATTAAGGGAAATTGATCTACAAATTCAGATACACACGCTTCCTTTGCAAAACGGTGGAGTGGAGGTTCCCCTAAGCAAGTACTGGTCATTTCGCGAACATTCCAAGTCGATCTCCACGGATAGCGTGTAATCAACTTTCTAGTAACAAAATCGACATGAACGGTGTGATTGTTTGAAAAGAGAACTTTCAAATTTACCGTCAGGTGCAGGTGGTCACTTTAGTAATCTCATGTTGTCAGGACGTCAACTCACTTCCAAGACTAGGAAATATTCCGGAATTCAAAACCCATGTGCAGGACGTGCTGAGCCATTGTGTTTTTTCAACAGGCCAATTTCGATATATTAAAATTCAGCTTAAAACAATGAACATGACTTAGAGGCCTGGAAATGATGCCTTTTGCCGGAGACTGAATTTTAATATATAGAAATTGGACCTACTACAACCCATTTGTCAACTTCGTTACCAGGACTTCTCCCCCAACCCAAAAGCCAAAGGAGAGGTCCTGGGAACGAGGTTGCCCAGTTCTCGTTCTCGTCCACGCCGTGGATGCTAAGCTCCATATTCTTTTTGCAAAGAGTACTAGTAAGGATTGCCTGTTTTTTCTTGTATTGTAGTATTTTCATGTCACAATTTGAACCATTGTTCGAACTTTAGAGCAATACACTTTTACTTAAACGTTTTTGCTGGCTTCGCCTCTTGGTTTAAAACCCAATAAAAAACTGCCTTTCGTTATTAAACAGTGCTTAAAGAGCTGCATAAAATATTTAAACTTTGATTTTAAATTTACCCCCTGCACCTTTCTCTTGTTCCTATAGATCATTATTTTATTCATCCCTTTTGTGATTGCCTTTGGAATCCCGTTTTTTCTTCTACTTCCGAATCGAAATCCGGTAAGCAGAAATTTGTGCAGGATGGTGTTCTTTAAAATTCATTTTATGTTATTAATTTACGGTGTGACAAGGGTATAAACCACTTTCATAAATGG
>NC_090885.1:7074674-7089674 GCF_036669925.1 Montipora capricornis
AACGTTCTTTTTAGCCCAAAAACAGCACAAGTGTTTACCAATGAAGTTATCAAAGCCTTGTCTTATAGACACTCTTGGCATCATCGCGCTTGTATTAAGATAATTATGACTAGTCAATATCAGAAGTCAGTAATTATCAAATGTCAGAGCCTTTTGTAACTATGCTTGTCCTGTGCATATTTCAAATTTCCTGTCTCTCTCTTTAACTCCTCTCCCTCGAGTGCCTCATGGGCTAAGTAAGTCCTTCAGTTGAAAGTCGGTGGATGAAACTTTCATTTGTTCATCCACTGGACTCCACGGTCACGAATTATATGTATAGATTAAATCATGGATATTATAGGACGATGGGTTGTTGTTTTGCGAAAAGCTTTTTTTCTCTGTCCTTTATGCATATCTCAGGGTAGCTCAAATTTAATAAAACTTTTTTTTCGCATTTTAGGTTGAGTTGCTCCTTGAATTAGAACGAGCCACGCCCAGGAACGTTCTAAGGCGAATATGGGTTCCATACTACGTAGAGTATCCTAACAGAAAGCGAACGTGGATGCAAAAGGTCCGGTATTTAACGTTTTGTGGTAAACTATCCATTGTTTAATGGCCCCAGTGTCTTTTAGAACCAGACCGGGTGTAAGGCGTTTATGGGTTGGACGGACCCTTCTATAGCAGGGGACTTCGATAGCACGCCAAACCGGAAATTCTGTTTTATTTACGTAAGCGGTGTTTTTGTTCTTCAATTAGTATGGGTAATGATGAGGAGTGAAATTAGGGAATAAATCCACGCTCGTTTTGTCCAAAATCAAATGATTTCCCCAGCCTTTAGGCTTGCGTTTAAGCTCGAGAAATTATTTGATTTTGGACAAAACGCGCGTGAAATTATTCCCTAATTTCACGAGTATACCATTTGGGTGACAAATTACGTTCATAAGACGCCTTTTGGCACTGTAGGAAAAGTTGCCATGGCAACATTGCAAGTTCACATGTGAAATTATAAAGATTAAACGCTGAAATTTCGCGCCAAAATTAAGGAGTCATTTGTCACCCATGTTATTATTTTCAGAATCACTCGTGGTTAAACATTTTTATAGAGGGTTCGACCGAACCACTCGAAGTAGCCCTGGAGCCGCCCAAGTAACTGGGGTTTGTCGGTAAAAACTGAGCTAGAAGCTGTAATATACACGAAGTTCTATTTCTCGATCAGAGGAGAACGAGTACGGAGGAGAGACACCATTTAAATGGGTGTTTTGGTTCCGTTATGTTGATCGGGACGCTAGCTATGACGGCATGTCGGTATTCAGCGCTTGCTTTCAAATCCTAATCTTTCTGGGCTCTAACTATCGGTATACTACGTTCTATTTCAACAGCTGGTAGAGTTTGGTTCGCCCAAGAGACATTCATTCACTCAACAAACTTACGTTAATCCTGCCCTGGTACAAATAAACGACAAGGTCTCTAAACTTACAGACAAAGTCGAACAACAAGAGGACAAGTTAGTAATCATTAGAATTTAATAACTCAATCAATAAGACAGTGATAATTTCAACTTACAATTGGTCTTCTTAGCAAAAATAAAGTTAGATTAAAGCATTTTGCTACCAGTTAAATACATTTCAATATAATTTCTAAACAAGTGTTATAGTTGAGTGAAGTGAGGATGCATATTTCGTGAGTTGTGTAGTGTCCATATTCCAGCAAAGCCTGATGGATCGTTGTTGGAGGCCACATTGAACATTTGAATGTGCTGACTTTTGTGGCAATCCAGTGTTTAATTAATTGGGCTATTTGGACGGAAACAGTACAGATCTAACGAAAGTTAATATATATGAAAGTCATATATATTTGAAATGCGGAGAGAATCAAGTTAAAAAGCTGATCATCGCAGTTATTAATTAACGCTACTTGAGCACTAACAAAAGAAAAGCCTGAACGGAATTGGAAGAGCACTGCACCGGTATCGCAGAAGTCAGGGTACCAGTTGAGCTATGAAGCCATCTGATGTAACTTCTGGGTACGAATCTCTTTAAGGTTACTATCCACCTTCAGGGGTGTCTCGCGTGCAAGCGATGTAGGGCGTCCGGTTTAAACTGTAGATATCTAAACCCTATATCAAATTAAAGCTGATAGGACTGAATATCAGACTAGACCAAAAATTTTGAAAAAAAATGAATTGTAGAATTTTTCACGAGTCCTAAATGCGAGCGCCCGAATCACCTTTTGAGCGTTACCTGTCAAAGCGAATTTTGTTTTTCGCTTGTTTAATGTGTTCCTCCGTTTCCGGGGCCAAAGCGCTAAAAAAACGTGTCTGCAATTTGCCATATTCAATTTCAGTGAAAAGTTACAGAACATTTTTGAAATAGGATTAAGAAAATGTGGATTGATCGTACAAAAACCGCTCTTGAAAAAAAGTATTTTGAAATAAAAAAATTCGGAGACAACTTTTTGTTGTTTATATATAAAACTAGCTACTGTCAAAATTTGAGAGCAATCGAACAAATTCCCTTTGACTTGTAGCTCTTTAAAGTGTCCCCTTTTGGTGAAAAAATTGTTTCGAGAAAACAGCGCTGAAAAATTTTCCTGCTTCGCAAACAAACTCCGCCCACAAACAGAGTCAACTGGGTTCTCAGATAACTGAGCCAATCAGCGCTTGGAAAGTTTATTTCGCGCGAAATCTTCAATCAACCCTTAGTGTTTCGCATTGCGCTCAAAGCGAAGAAAATTTTTTTGGCTGCTCCTTTTTGAATACCGTTACGGGAAAGATAAAAAAGGCGGCCAAGGCTCGCTCTGAAGGAGGCGGACGAGGTGGACGAAGGAAAACTGCGGCGGCTTCTAACGAAGAAAGAAACTTCAAACAATAGATGCTTACGGCGATGGCGACAATCGGGTACGTTTTAGCAAATCCTTCTTATAAAAATTATTTGCAACGTATTTCGGTGCGAAGATGGTGACTTCCAAGTCCAAACACACCCATTATCTTTGTAAACTAAAACCTACCAAAAATCTAAGGTCTATTAACGTATAACTGTAACTAACTGTTAACCTGACCATGCTTGTGTGAAAGACGAACGTTCTCTTATTTACAACAGATATGACGGCAATTTCTTCGCCGATATGCTTGAAAAAAGCACATCTGATAGGATCAAGAGAGGAAAACCACCAAGGAAAACATAAAAAAACAGATAAAAACTGTCACGGTTGACTGCATATACGCCAACAGGTGCCTACGGCCTGTCAATCAGACACGAAAGTTTTACTTCCTGCAAAAACGAAAAGCCGTATTTTCTCCGTCATCATTTGATATTTTTGAGAACTTTTTTTTTAGATGAAAGTTCATGCATAGACCTATACATTTACCTAAAAATCAAAATTTCAGGAAAATGGTCGGTCTGAAGGTGGATAGTAACCTTAAAGCCTGAACTCTCCAGCCTTTCCTTTCGTTACTGCTCAAGTATGTTAATTAATAACTTCGATGATCGGGTAGGTACATTTCGCTGACCCCCTGGTCCATGGACCACCTCGATCGATGGACTACCCAAATGGACTACCCAAAAAAGGACTGACTCTTAAAAAGACTATATTTCGAATGAGTACTAATGAAAAAAACTGAATTTATTATATACTTACATTGCACATACCTTGTTTATTTTCGTCTGCATGGCCAGATGCAACTAAATCCAGGAATTGCACCGGTTAAATACGGTTGACCAACGTCGTTTAAAGTGGGAGCTTAGGCTTTTAAAAGTAAGCACTATTGGAGACACTGCTTACATTTAGAGCAACAGTACTCATACGAAATAGTATTTTTAGGGTAGTCCATCGGGGTAGTTCATGGACTGTTCGCTGTACCTACCTACCCGCGATGATCAGCTTCTTAACTTGATTCTCTCCTCAGTTCAAATATGTATATGGCTTTCATGTATCATATCTATATCCTGTACCAGCTCAACTGGTAGAGCGCTGCACCGGTATCGCAAAGGTCAGGATTCGAATCCCATTCAATCCTGAAATTTTCAGGATTTCCTTTTGTTAGTCGTTACTGCTCAAGCAACGTTAATTAATAACTGCGATGATCAGCTTCTTAACTTGAGTACAGATCGATCTAATCTACAACCCAATTTCAAAATACCTTAGAAGTGAAAGACTTTTACAGCGTCTATACCCTGGTCGCAGAGGTTTTTCCTTTGAGCCGCGAGAGAGCCGCAAAGCGGCCAAGTGTTTGAAATATACGTCGATTGCTCATGACTGAGTCACTGAAAATGTTGTGAACCCATTTTGAAATAACATATGAAACCAACCAAATAATCCCGTTTCACAATACAACGGTTTCAAACGATTCTCAAAATCCAAATTAAGAAAACCTTGAACTGTATTCAAATCGCAAATACTCCCGTCTCGTTTGAATTATATAGAATGGTCCTTAGTCATTCGAAATTGAGGTTTACAACCGTCGTTGCAAAACAACATGGTGGACATTAGTGCTCTCTGATTGGTTCATTTGTGTCACGTGGTACTAAATCCGGCCCTCTGATTGACTAAGAACTATATAAGCTATGTTTGTAACTTTCGTTACTTTTTAATATGCCACACAAGATACGTAAAGTCGGTGAAGCAAGCTGCCATTTTGACCCACGACCGAGCTGATAGAGGTATGGATCTATTCTGGATTCGACGTCGCAAACTGCTTTGCATTTAAGTTTTCAAAAGATCTTAACTCTTCCCTTTAAGTGGCGGTGAATATTGGCACGGAAGATGAGCTTTTCCCAGTCTCAGTCAAGAGTGGCACAGAGCAGAATCTGCAAGTATTTCCTGCTGTTCAGCGGTTAGCGTATGTTTTAGTGTGAGCTATCCGTGGAGTCGTCCTCGCCATTGAAAATTTACAAAGCTCACAGGCCGTTTCGCACCATGCCTTATCAAAGCTTTGATTGGCTCCTGAATTGGGGACGTATCAGAGGGAGGAAGAGCACAAACAATGGTCTGCGGACAGGGGCTATTTTTTGGCGCTGTTCCCTCGCGTGTGACTCGCGGTTCGCTTTCACCTCGCGATTGCCCACGCTCGCTTAAAAATCGCAAGGAAAAGACCACCTGTTGTGCAGACTACTTTTTGTCAATCGCAGAGCAAAAGTTTTAAGTTCTCGACAAGAAACATTTCTTTCTCCCCAGAAATGGTAAATGGGATCAGTATGGTGCATCAAACTGGTGAGTTGAACTGAACAACGAGGTAAACGTGGCTGTCGTAGCCGGTTTAATACAAATAATGATATAGCTGCATAAATTGTATAAAGACGCCTGCAACGACGAACAACAGCTAGCAAAGGTTTGCTTTCGGGTCGCTTTATGTACGTGTTAAGTGAGGAAAAATAACATGGCGTCAAATCAAATCATAAAATGAAACATTTTGCTATACCAAAGTGAAAACATTATTATTTGTCGGCTCCTCAATTTAGGTCACCTTTTCGATTCGTTTGATTTTTCGTTTGTTTGTCTCGGTTTCGATGGGACAAAAAAACAAACAACAACAACAATCACTTGCGATAGACCTAATCGGCTTCAAATCTACTGGGATTAAGATTCTTTGTGTATTGTATTTGCACGATAATGAAGCATTCATATACAAATGATATGGAGCAAATCGTTTTATTCTTAAAGTGTTTGAACTGGGCACAACATTGAGTTAGCCGATTAGGTCTATTGGAGTCTGATCAAACTTTGCCGTTCGCGTTATCTCCCACGGCCCCGTATTCCCCCAAGGAATTCACGAGGGGCTCCCTAACGTCGTGGCTCAGCGTTCTGACAGTCTTATGACGACGCCAGCCGATCACCATGGCAGCGATCAACAATCCAGCCAATGCCGTGACTCCAAATGTAATGCCGGCGGCCGTTCCAGCGTCCATGCTATCATGGGATGATTTTCCTTTGATAGTCGCAGCAAGCTCGATGTCTTCGCTGGCTGGATTCATGCCCATTATACTGGGTCCGTGTATACTGGTCTCGACTTTGAGTAGGGTAACAGAACTGAAAAGAGATTTAAAAAGCATTGATAAATGATGTCACACACATTCTGCCTCCACCACAGGCTCTCCGAAGAGCGCGAGTTGGAACTGGAAGGAAAAGGAAAATCGAAGCGGGAAGAGGGAAGAGAAACACTGAAAACTATCTTTTTGACTCATTCGTGCGCGCAAGCGCAATGAATGAGTTATTGCGGAGTGGGCATTTTGTGTGGACCGTCGACCGTGGACTTTACGAATCTTCGCCGAAATACCCTCGAAGCCCAAGCCGAGCCCGGACATTTGTCCTCGACTTAGACGGGACTCGAACACTGCAATGGCGCCAAAGCCGATGTAAGGCAAATGGTGTTTTATTGGATCTTCAAACAAAATACATCCTGGTGGAGCTCAAGAATGGAGCGTCAATTCGATAAACAACACAAGCGGTGAAAAATGAATATCTCGAATCTTAAGAGAGACGAATTATGGACTTCGACAACAATTGCATCTTTCGCCGTCGGATAAGTGAGCTGTATTTCTAATATGTTGTTTCTAATCTGTTATGTACAACACTGAAACCAAATTGCAAATTCTCTGGTAACTTTTTCTGGTTGGCTACTCAGACAAGGAATCGAACACCTTGAGTGGAAGTCGGATCTCTGTTGTGCGGCTGTTTATAATTTTATTTATTTGTCTTCAACTCTGCACAGTCTTCAGGTTAAAAAAAAATTTGAAATTTGACGAAAACTAAGACCTCACACCCCTTGTAAACAGTGAAAATTACGGGAAAGAAACTTGAGAAAACTTACCGATAGTCAGATATTTGGGCGCTTACACAAACACAACGCCATGACACGCTTTGAGTGTTGTGTGACAGTACAACAAAACAGTGACATTTTGTCGATGCCTACTTTAATATTGGCACGGAAACTAAAGATAGGGTCTTTCGAATAGCAAGAAACTCAGTCTGTTAACCCTTTGGTTGTATATATATATTAGTCCTTATTGCCCCCAATGGGGCATAGGGCCGCAACAATGTCTCTATTCCCTTTGGTTGTAACCACTAAGAATGTGATGCGCGAATTATTTTGACAGTAGACATTGTTATTCTACTTCCAGTATCAAAATAAGTCCACAATTTAACCGTACGTCACGCAAACAATAAACGGATGCTGTAGATGGCCAATCTTAATATTGTGTCTGATAGGGGACTGAAATAGTTTTGCATGTAGGACATAAGTGATTTTCTGTAAGTTTCTCCACATTTGCTTCACACACAAGCTTATTTCTCAGCTTTAACTGCAATATTGATAATTAGGGGGTTCATCAAGTTGGTTGCTCATATTGCATAAACATGAATAAGTTGGCTCGAAGGGACCTTTGATTTATCCCTACGTCCTCGCTCTTCAGATGAGCGAGCAATTTGGTCCTAGATTTGTTCAAATGCCTAATGGGTAAGTCTATTCGGATCGACGTGTTCCATTTGCAAAACTCACTCAAATATATTGAGAAAGTCTGGAACATAAGTAAACCGTGGGGAAAGGCAAGTGAGCACGTATTTGCCATTCGGAAATTCCGGTTGGAAATTTTGTACTACATTTTCAAACTTTAGAAAATTTTGGAAATTTTCCGGTCCGACAACCATTATCTCCATTGTTGCTCGTGGGAATAATATTTTTCTTACTGATTTGCGAAGAAAGAGAAGGAAAAAGAGAAAACACATGGTGATCAGTTGAAAATTACTGACACCTCAGAAAAGATGATCGTTTCAACGTAGGATAGAATACAAAATTTACAATTGAGACCAATTTGCGAAATCGCGGTATTTGAGTACATATTTGTCGAACTCTATCGTCAAAGCTGCCAACTTGCCAAAACTCAACATCTCATTACTATTTAGGAATGAGAAATTTAGAGTCTTGATTTCAGAAGACCCTTCCTATTTTGGCTAAATTTGCAATTAAACGTTAAGGCTATGAATGACGGGACTGAGTGCTTCTCGATCGTTTCAGCAAGAGGAGTATTTTTCGATGGGCTGCGCCGGTCTGTTTTTCCTCCACTACAAAAATAAACATGGAAGCAGCATGGCTTGTAAACCTGTATTTTGTTAAGCCCCGGGGTGACCCAGGAGAATTTGACATATTGATGGAAACTAAAGTCGAATTTTCCACCCCCCGGGAACCTACTGAATGTCATATTCACCATTCCCGGGCGCCTAATGAATGTTTAATTCCGGGTTCTCTCGGTCTTCCAAGATGGTGATAATGCCCTAATCGGGGAAAGGCTCTTTGTGTCAATTTTTCGGGCGCTTAACATTGATAGGAGAATTAGACGAATGGGTACGTTGATAAGGTACACGGCCAACGTTTGCAAAAACGTAATCCTTCCTTGAACTTGTACATGTTTATTTCCGTGCCAGCTCCCGTCTGATCTTGTAGCTCAGTCGGTAGAGCAGCGGTGATCTAATTTGAAGGTCGTGGGTCCAATTCCCACCCTGGTTAGAGTTCTTCTCTGTCCGTGTGTGAGCCCATTTACATTAGTAGGGCTAACGCTCACATGGTTCATATGGGGTAGAAACTAAGCACTTTATATTACATTCTACTCCTTTAAGTCTGTTCAAATAGAAGTGCTACACGGCCAACGTTTGCAAAAACGTAATCCTTCCTTGGCAAAATATGAAATGAGGTTAATAGATTATCACAAATTTCATTATGGATCTGCCCCTGCGTGGTCAGCTTACCTTTTGGTTGCCAATGTCCATTCAGTTGGGCTGGGGTTCCTGAACCAAATCTGACCAGTGTCTTCATTAATCAGCAGCAAAGGAACGGAATAGTTGAAAACTTTCGGTTTGCTCATGTACGGAGGTCTTTTGATGATCGGTAGGCCGTGATCATTGAATACATTGGACTTGACACAGAAGTTGATCTCACAGTCCTGCTCAATAGCGCCAAGATGCTGCGAGTAACCCGTTGGGCAGGTCTTGGGCCAAACAGTGGGACCGGATTGACTGACAAACATCTCCAATTTGGAACCTGTGGGCAAATGGAAAAAGCTTTCAGTGGCTGAGTACAATTCAATTCATTATTCAATTCAATTCTCTATATTTGGCTTTTTCTCCTCGAAATTTCACTTCAATGGGCTGCAAAAGTTATGTCAAGTTAACCAAACTGACAGTCACTTGTCCCACAACCGAGCTAGTGAGAGGCATGGGTCTATTCCTTCGATGACATCACAAAGCAGTTTGTGACGTCATCAAAGAATCTCACTAAGGCACCTGTATCGGTTCCGCTAAAGCATCTTAATCCTTTTACTCTTAGACTGAGTTACAGGGAGTTGATTCCTCACTCTAAATTACTTGTGGACGAAATCCTGAGGTGTTTTCAATGAAATGAAACTTCTGATTCTTTCTCCATTTATTAGCAATCATCCATTCAAATTTCAGAGAAATTGACCGATCCGCGAATATATATATATATATATATATTTTTTTTTTTTTTTTAGCGACGTAACGAAAGGTCAACAGATTACTGGCAAGTTTGAGCATTGACAGATGTCAAACATACTCTTTTCACAAAATTCCTCCGAATTGAAAAGTATCCTCTCAGAAAACAAGAACGTCATTCTCCAAGCTTATTCTACGCAAAAGATAGGTTCTGGAGGTAATTTTGAGAGTGGAAAACACGTTTCCGACGGAAGGTTTGTTCACGCCACGTATGCACGTGGAATACCAATATGATTACACAACAACTGAGACGCTAACGTTTATTTGACATGAGTATCCTTCACGCATTGTCATAAAAACCATCCAGATGTTTTCGCTCGGCTCTAAAGAAGCTCTCTATGTAGTTTTTTTCCGCGATTTCGACTAAAATTCCCTGTTTTTCACCCTCCTGCGTGGACGCCATTTACGTCTCGCTCGAAGGCGATCTTCGGCAAATCAGAGAATAATGTCATTTCGACCGATTACGATAAAGACTGGCCAGTGATTGGCTAATTGCCGTATCTCGTTACTGACGCATTTAGACTACGAGTTCAAGTTTTCTGTGAGTCAAGTGGTGCCGAGTTGACCACTTGACTCATACTGTAGAAAACGAGAACGAGTAGTCTAATTGTTTTAGCGGGAATCATCTCATCCCATTATATTGATTTTAAAATTTAAAGCCGTCATTATTTTGTATTTGTTCAAAACTTGGGCTTTTTTGCTTCTTAACAGCTAGCATTCAATAGATAGCGAGCTAATCAGATTACAGGATTCGTGACTAGTATGTGAGTGATTTCTACTGACAAACTGTAGCACACTGATAAATCAGTGCAACAATAAAAAAGAAGAACTTTCAGAGGGTTTTAAAGTAAGCGCACAAGTTCTAATTAACACTGATTCGATGTATCAAACCAAGAAAAACGATGGATAAAAATGAGTGATAATTTGATATAGTTCTTTGTGTGTTACTTGAATTATATGCAACTGATGGAATGAGCAAATTGCCGCGCCACATCAACCAACGCCGGCTTTTCGGGGTAATGAAACAAATAATACAAATGAAAATAGTTCAGAATCCCGATCGGCAGGAGGCAGCCCAGTTGCCTATTAACAAGCGCAGCCAAGGATTTGAACCAGGGACTACCAGGTTCAACTCCAGCTAGCGGGCAGAGTAGGACTTAACCTCAGGGTCCGGCTGTTCGAAAGGCGATTAAATTAATCCAGGATTAGCGTAAGCTTTTGTTTCAAGTTTTCAACTTTTTGGTGAAAGTTTCTTTTGCTTATTTTTGTTTTTCAAGATTGACTTCTTCCAATGTAAAGTTTTTTCGGAATATCATCGTTGAACAGCATTTGACAATAGAGAAATAGACTCCTTGGTTAATTTTTAATCTGGGATTAGCGTTAATCGGCTTTTGAACAATCGGGCCCAGGTCTTAGGGATTTTAAGTCCAGCGCCCTAACCACCCGGCCAACCTGCCTCCGTAAAGCCCTGGTCAAACGGACTCGCAAGTAGACGCAAGTTCACAACTTGCGTCTACTTGCGACTCCGTTTGGCCAGGCCGTGCGTGCACTTGCGTTGACTTGCGATGACTTGCGCTCACTTTGGTCGAGATCAAATTTTCCCGCAAGTCGACGCAAGTTTTTCACCGTTTGGCCACCAAACCCAAGTCAACGCAAGTTCGTTGACCAATCCGACTAAAAAAATGTTGTTTTTTTGCGACTTGCGTGTACTTGCGAGGGAACTTGCTAGTCCCTTTGGCCACCCAACGCAAGTCTCTACGCAAGCTCAACTTGTGGCTACTTGCGACTACTTGTGAGTCCGTTTGACCAGGGTTTAAGTTAGTGTTTAGTTCTTGAAAGTCCATCATTTTTCACTGAACAAAGCCTAAAAATATCAAATCCTTCAAATTCTCTAAGTTATACAGTAGTCTTTTCAAAGGTTCCTTTAAACAAAGCAAATGCATCCCGACATGCTCACGACACACTCATTTTTTTCGTTCACAGGGCTTTCTTTTTATACTCTCGCATACAAACAGGAATAGAAAATTCAAATTAGGGTCCCTAGTGGAAAGTCCTTAAAAAGTCATGGAATTTTTGGCCAAAAAAGACGATTCGAACGCTGTAATAATGTCTGTTTGGGTTCATAGTTTCCTGAACCAATCCTGATAGTTATTAATTGTAATGCTGGGTACTGACGGACCCAGCATTCGAGGAGAAACTATTGACTTTTTCGAAGGGGGTCTGACCTCTAGGATATCCCAAACCATGTTTCTCATGGAACGGGTGCGGAGAAAGAGCCGATTTGACCATACATTTATGATGCAGTAATCTTATAAGGCTCGTGCAAGTCGGACTATTGGACTAAAACTGTTGATGCAACTATAGCTAGGGACTGAAAAATTCAAAAAAAGGAACGCTAAAGATGATCACATGGCCTTTTTCCTCCAACCCAACAAGGGACGTTTTTTAATACTTTAATTGTGAATTACAATTCGTTGCAGTTGGTTGAAAACCAGCTGTTGACCGCTGCCGGCGGCTGTGGACTGCCGGCTAATCTGACAGCGCAACTTCACCCTTACTGCACGCCCGCGTATGAACTCCAGAGTCCCGAAGGACCTTAAATATTCTTACCTTCAAGCCCCTTTCCGCTGACCGCAGGTTTCGCGACTGCCAATGGATTACCCGTCGAGCAACTAAAGAGGCCGCCAAATGTTACAGAGTTCTGGAAGCGGAGCTCGTAATCGTCACTCACACAAATTTGCATCGTACCTCCAAATTGCAAAGCGTAATACCTCTCCGGACAACTGTGATCTTGGGTCAATGGGTTCTTAAAGATATTGCTGTACAAGCCCCCAAAAAGATACCCCGTTTTAGGAGGTACTATTCCAGTAGGAGCACACCAGTAGGTCGAGTATGCTGCATATCCACAATTGGTGTTACAGCATTTGAAGAATAGCCTACACCTATGACATTCGCGGTGGCAACTCTGACGAGTGGAACCTTGGTGAACCAAGATAGCTTTATATCCGGGACTGCACTTGTAGTCAGCCGTAAGAGGGTTCTTCTGACGGAGGGGCGCACATGGGTCTCCACTTGGAGAGCCTTCAAACTGGCACGTTTGATAAACGCCCCCAAAAGTGTAGTTTTTCGTTGGACTTTCGCAGGATCCGTCATCGAGATTCGCTTGACAGCTGACTTTTGGAGAGTCCATCTGTGTGCATCCCTTGATAGTGTTGTGTTTGTAGTATTGTTTGATGGCTCTTTCCACCACATTAGCCAATTCGAAGGTAAGTTCTTCGGACAACTCGGGTAGAGTTCCGGGTGTGATTACATAATGGAGTGGATCACCAGAGCGATCAACTGCCACCAGTTCATCTTGAAGCTGATCTACCCACTGGTTGATTGTAAGATTAACCCTAAAAGGACGTCCGCCAAACGTCAGTACAGTCGAGTAAACAGTACTATTGGTGTATTCATCGAGAACCTTCGTGTCAGTTGCCTGGCTATAGCTGAACCACGCTTCGAACACGCTGTGAAAAGATGCGCTCGCGTATGCCGTGATTTGGCTGTTTTCTTTTTGTAAATCCCGGTAAAATTTTGTCTTCAAGTGATCCACCTTGGCTAGAACAGCGCCAGCTTTCACGCTAGAAACGTAATGCGTCCCAAAGTCGCGCACCAGTATCTGCGCAAGGAAATTTGAGTACTGCGTGTTGTTGTGTTGGATGTGCGACGCGATTTCAAGCAAACGAAACTTGAATTCGGGCTCAAGAGGGCTATCCGGTTGAAGCTTGGCCGTGTACAGTTCATGTCGCATTTGTACTCGAGTCGTCACAGCCTTGTCTTTCACCTGATGTTTCTTAACAGATTCAAACTCAGACGAATACGAACCATCAATACTTCCAAAATCGAATCTTCCAAAAGACTCCGCGTTTATGGATTTCGTTGTTGTCGACGAGTAAGTATTCCAGTGATCATAAAGTTCGGCGAAGGCTTCCACTTTGCTTTCTTTCACCGGATAAAGGAAGACTTTGTCAGGGATCAAGTACTTGCCGTCATTGGAGGTTTTACACTTGGAATAGTTCGTTAAAGAAACTACTGCTCCCATATGTACGTTTCTCAGATTGTCCCATCCCCCTCCTGGAAGAACCTCGAAGCGATCAACTTCCTTCGGGAGAGGGCAGTTTCGAGGGTCCCCGAGAAGAAATTGAAATTGCGAGGAATCATTTTGAGTCAGAGCAAAACTTGATTCCATTACTGCGAAAAGCAAAAAGACACACCAAAAAAGGCATGTTGATTGCTCTGATGCCATCTCCTTAGTGCCGGCTTCAGCAAAAATCCTTTTGTCTAAAATGCTGTATCAAGACTTCATGTGATTTCAGTTCTGAAGAACGTGACAATTTCATCACTCACATGAGGATCTCAAGTCCACAAAAAATTCGCCCCGTAAGATCTTTATGAGGCACGAAAACCCGTCAATCTCTCTTCGTAAGACTTGTGAGATTGACGTTTGCGGGCAGAACTGATCTCAATTCACACTATTAATTTGTATTGAGCTAAATTAATAATAGTTAAAAGTACCCATCTAAGATCTGATCTCGCTGTCACTTAGGAATGAAGCCACTTCCCATCGCTCTGTATTCGCAGATAAGTGAGTTTTAAACTGTGAGAAAATCTAATAAGGCCTGTGAAAAACAATTTTCTGAGTCTTTGCTTCCGTGCATTGTCGTACTTTTCAGTTCCTTTTTTAATCGCCACGTTTGAACAGTTGGTAATGTCTTTGTACTTTCATGGAAAATAATTTTAATTTCGCCTTTGACTATCGGTTTTACTTTGAGAAAGAAAAAAAATGTACCAATTTGCTGTTCCTAAGCTTCTTTTTACGAACATTTGCAACCTTGAGAAATCTACGAACAAAGTCAGAGCGGTTGCAGCTTTAGAAAGAGATTTGATAAATAACGACATCGATTTGTGTGTAGTGTCAGAGACGCATATCAGGCCGGAAAAACCAGATGCTGTCGTCATTATTCCTAATTACAGGGCGTTACTAAACACAGGAACGGAACGGAACTGAATATATGGAATAAACTTGGAATCTGCCGGAATGAGGCGGGATAACACCGGAATGAAACGAAATGAACAAGAATGGCACCGGAATATACCGGAACGAGCCGGTATGACACCGTAAAGAGGCGGATGACACCCAAATGAGCTGGAATATAACGGAATGAACCTGAAATTCCCAAAATTTGCGATTTCGGTTGTTTCTGTCAGCTTTTGTTTCCTGTGTTTTTGCCTTTTGTAACATTTGGAGCACTTCGGTCATGAGAAAAATTTGACAGGTATATCCGTCGCTAAATGAATAATTATTAGTCTGAATTCCCGTGGTCCTGAATTTTTCAGGCTTCTCTACGCAATTGTAAAAATTGCATTCATAACTGCGAAGATCATAGCTTCACTTGATTTCATATCCGCAGTTCATATATGATTCATTTCATATACCATTTCATCATTGATTCATTCCTCACGGGAACATTAGACCGTTGC
>NC_090885.1:7104674-7127174 GCF_036669925.1 Montipora capricornis
ATAGAAGCTAGTCTCGATCACAAATGTTGTAACTCAGACGGACATTTGCCCTCTCTCCCCCTTCAATGTTGATGTATATGGGTTCGAGTGCAAAACCCAACCGGTAAACCGATATTAAATGGAGGGAAGCGGAGGGGTACGTTATTAAAAGCTTGGATGCGCTTTACGTGCTGTTCTAGCGAAGTGTTACAACTATTTATGACCGAAGTTGCGAATCTTTCTTAAAGCAAGTCCAATAGGCAAGCAGAGGATCGCCGACACATTCTTCGAGAAGCCGCGAAACATGGCGGAAAGCGCCAACTATTGAAGTTCCTTCTTTCTGATGAACTGCTTTCTCCGAAACGAATCCCGTTATAGAACAAATTTCTCAGCAGGGGTTAAAATAAGTCAGCGGAGGTTTAAATTCCTTCGAAATAGTTTCTAAATTAAAACGCCCTCTTGCGGGTTTTCAAGGAATTACAAAAGGAATATTGTGAAGAATTGAGGAAAAAAAATAAATAAAACTTTCACAAAGAATTGCCGTCGACTGAGAAAGGAGACTGCAGGCCTAATGCTTCTCAAACATTTCGGCCCCCAGAAGGCTAACGAAACTGATAACGTCCTCAAATTCGTATCCGGGACCACGCCTGCCCTCGGAAAGCCTGCGGGAACACCCAAAGGGTGCGGAACAAAGAATCCCCAAAAACCATTAAAACAAGGAAAGGCTTTGACATAAGATTTTATTGCACCACATTTAAAGTTGACATATCCTTTTGATAGTTTATTAAAGACAACCTAGACTATTCCGATTGATTCTAAATTCAAAGAGTCCGCGACTATCCCACATCTTAATACGGCGTCGTACTTTCAACATTTTACTTTGATGTTAGAGGGCATTTTTAACCTTCCATTGGCCTGGTTGTAGGCAATAACGCTCATTGAGTGAATTTTAAAAAATTCTCCTTGGGATTATTTCATTAAGCTACAAATTATGGCGGTCACACGAGTCAGTTATGCCTTCGGTTAGGGATGGTCATAAAAAGACGATACGATTATTCCACCTTACTATAAGATTTAACTTCCGCTTGGACTTCATTACAAAAGAAACTACAAGAACTACAAAAGTCACATCAAAGAAGCACCATGAACTATTTAAGCGATCTAAATTAGTATCACAATGAGCAAAATTCAGTTAAAACCACGTTTGGGTTTGTTATTGTCACTAAGATATTCAAACTGTTCAAAAATCAAGAAAAGTCCTATAATACAAAAAAAAAAAAAATCCTTCTTGCTGCAACTTCAACCAAATCCTAGTCGCATGTCTTGGCTACAAGGTCCTCAAACATGCTGCCTCCGTCAGAGAGGCTTAGTGCCCGCATTTTGTTCGAAGTGCAGGCGTGATCCAATGATGGGCTGGACAAGGATCTAAGGGTACGAGGTTGCGCAAACCCTCGCGTACCATCTGGGCCTGTCGGCTTGCGAATTACTTCGATCCTAAGGAAAAACAATTCAATATAAGTGCGATTTCAATCAGTGTCCTTTCAGTACCGTATGCTCATATTCGCGAGAGACCTTTCCTAACCATAAATTTATCAGTAGCTGTGTGGTTTCCTTTGTGCTCAACATGGTTAAAGCAGCGCACCATTATTCTATCAGTACTCCCTTCTAGCTCCACTTCCTCGTGGCACCAAAAAGCGATCTATTTACTGGATTAATGCGCCCGTATTCGAACGATTGATACCTTTTTGGTCCTATTAAGGAATAAAACAGATTTGCATTTTGCCAAAACGTATCGTATGTCGTATATCGACATCTTACCAAGCTCTTTCTCTCGTGCTGTGCTGCAATTTTTGTTTACTTCATTTTATGACAATTGATGAAACTCGTCGCACTTAGCCCAAACTGGAAGTGGAAAACATGGGCCGCAATGCAAAGGACCTCTCTCAAACGAGGAAAGAAAGAAGTATTTCCATCTGTCGCAGAGCCTCAACCACTGCGTTCTATCACAAGCTCATGACCTTGAAGTTTTAAACTCGGGTTCAGAGCTGGGGTTTTTTTAAGTTTAAATTTTTCCTCATTTGGATGTAACGTCGCTAGTGCATTTCCCGCGGATGCAGCTTCGATCTTACTTTTGTCCATACTTGGGCATTAAATTGCTGTCCTAAAATCCCCAGCTTTGCTCCAACGAAAAGAGTTGCAAGTTACACGCTTCAAGGTGCTTCTGGTTCCACAAATAAACACTCCAATGGTTTGATTTTCAGACACCGTGGTGACATACTCTACCCTTAATATAATGTGCATTAGCGTTGTTGAACTTTTATATTTATAAACAAATTGACAGCTTAATATTATTTAGAGTTTAAAAGACAACTTACTTGGGCCCAGGACTGTCCGTGTTTTCAGAGTAAGCTCTACGTATGAGCCTCTCTGGCCTCTGGGAATCGCTGCAAGTGAGACAAAACAAAATGCGTGAAAATTGAACGGCAAGCAAATTCTTCGCTCGTGAGAAACTATTATCGGGTTTGTTTGCTCATTGATGACTGGAGTAAAGAGGACTGAATACTGCACTCACGGGAAAATCCAACAAGTCGTTAATACAGCAGCCACTTAAATGGTGAAATCTAGCCCTAAATGGAACTTCCGCCTGAGCGGTAAAAAGGGGAAACGTTTTTCAAGATTTCATACCGAGATGGACAGTAAATGGTTCGGTACTGTATCGTCATTGATTATAATTTCACATAATTACGCGCTCATAACGTGACAAACGATAATTACCTAATTACTGTATCACTGACCAATTGACAAACAACTATGATAAGACATTATCTGAAGGCCATCGGGTAAATATTCTCTCGTACTTCCTATTATCTCAAGAATTTTGTATTACTTTGCAGATTTCGAACTACATACTACAGATTGTATTGACTGATCATTGCTTCAATTATACGCTCCGCTTATGCTACGAAACGGAATAATTAACAATTATTCGCCGAAGGCGAAGTGATTATCGATGAATATTCACCGAGATGAAGTCGAGGTGAATATTCGCCGATAATCACTGAGCCTTCGGCGAATAATTGTCTTAGTATAAATACATAGGTGATTATTTCAAAAAAGAGAAAAAAAAAAAACATTTCAACGCGAAATCATCTTCACTTAACAGTGGCAAAACGACTACTGTCGAGGTGATTATCGGCTGATAATCCGAGATAGCGAGCCAATGAGAGCGCGCGATTTTGTCCAATCACCAGTTTATTTATACTAAAGTTGTTTGTAACCGATAGCCTATTGAATATTGGTATACACCGATACAGGAACTTTCAAGAAACTGCAACAAATACTTCCAAAAAAACAATCCAAACCAAAAATACAGCCTTCCTAACTTAAAATCAGTGCTACTAACACGTCTCTCACATAACAATCCTCCCCCCTCCCTGTTGTTCGTCCATAATTTGAGTACGATCATTGCATACCAGCAAGACGGATAAGGAGAAAGGGGAATGCAATGCAAAAGGGAGCTTAATACAAGCTTTTAAGCACTTAAAATTCCATGACTTTTTCCACGACCGGTCATAAAATTCCATGACTTTCCAGGCCTGGAAAATGAAATTTTTAAATTCCAAGACTTTCCTGGTTTTCCATGACCCGTACGAACCCAGAAGGGGATTGAGCCGGATCTCTTGGTGGCCAGTGTAGGATACAATTACTCAAGTATTTTTACAACTGGTGAAAGTATCGTTGTGGAGAGAAATCATCACTGACCTGATTCTCCGTAAGCTGCATGCGCTCATTTTACGAGTTTTCTGGTTCTGTACAACGACAAATTCAACTTCGTCCCCTGGCTGAAATAAAGACAACGCAGAGACTTTTAGATGTATTCTGCAGAGCTGGGCACTATATAAAGCCTCGCGAAAACTGACAAATAACGGAAATCCAAAAAACCAAAGAGTTTACCAGAACAATATCAAAGCTCTTATGGCTTAGGCCTTCTTCGATATATCCAAATTCAGCTTGCAAGCGAGGTTAGAGGACAAAGACAAAGGAAAGTGGATAATATGCAAATATTTTTCACATTCATTCCAACGTGTTTCTATTGTTTTTGTCCTCAATGCCTCAAGGCCTGGCCAAACGCTCGCAACATTTCAACGCAACATCTTGCAACATTGTTGGGCACACCATGTTGCGTACGTTTGGCCACCCTGTTGCGATATGTTGCGTGCGTTTGGCCAGGTCACGATCAAGCCGAATATTTGATATTTCGAAAATGGCCTATTGCACCAGAAGTTACGTATTCCTATACGATTATATTTATTTCTCTTCTTTGATTACACTTACGCGATTATAAGACGGCCCTGTTGGTACCAAAATATAGAAAAGAGTAGCTCAAATTTTGCGTGATCATAGTCAAAACCCCAAAAGACTTTGCGTTATTGTTCTTTCGAACAACATAGCCGCCGTAACGTCAGGTGCGATCAAAAAATATGTATTTACGGCTTTTTACGCGAGTGTCCTTCAATGTTAATTTTTGTGCAAGGCCGTATGGAAGATGTAAATACGAGTCCCTCGTTAAATGAAGTGTATTGAAAACAAATGCTAGGAAACCAAAGCAAACTTCTCGGGTTCACAACGATAGAGTTTCACCCCAAAATTGGTAAAATTGTGAAAAAAAGAACGGCAGTATTTTCATTTTGATATTTAAAATCTAAACCAATGCAGACTTAGGGCGCGTTTGATTGACCTTATTCCGGAGTAGGAATACATGGAATAAAAGTTAGAAATCTTTCGTTTTTGCAGAGATTGATATTAATATTGTCAAACATCTGCTAAAATGCTATCTTAAACATAGCTTTATTATCCTTGTTGCTGCAAAACGCCACAAATAGTGGTTTAAATCATCACTCCACGTATTCTTACCGGAATAGGCTCAATCGAACGCGCCCTTAATAAACAGGAACACCACAAAACAATAAGGAAAAGCAATCGTTCTGCACGTGAGCATGCGCTTTAGCATATTTCTATGCTGTAGTTTGCAAAACAACAAGATGGAAAAGAAACGACGACGGCCACGACAACGCCATCAAAATGAAACATCATTGGTTAAAAGACCACGAATAATCGGCTGCAAGGGCGATAAGCAGCCTAACGATGTCAAACCAACAATTCTAACCTTAACCCTCTGGGTAGTCCGTCGGGGTAGTCCATGGACCGGAAGTCTGTGTTTTCGGGTCACCCGCTTTCGAGAAGTTTTTTTTGTTTATTTCTTGTACTTCCTAATGTCATGGCAAAAACATCGCGTGGATGATCCGTAAACACGTACCTGAATTTCCATTTCACCCTCCACTTCGCTCATGTGAAAGAACAGGTTTTTGCCTTCTTCGTTTTCGTGAGCGATAAAACCAAACTGGTAAAGAAAACAAACGCATCAGAAACTTGCCTTGTATAAATCGAATTCACAGTGAATTACGAAGCATCAACTGAGTCGGTAAAAGTCCGAAAAAGTCGACGATTCGAGAGCGAGCTCTTCATCAGAGCGAATCAAAGTGATAGTGCGCTATGACTGGATTTTATACCACATTGTTTGTGGAACAGCGCTATTGTATTATTTCCTTAGGCTACTGCCTTTACCTATTGTGCATTTCCTGAAGAGTTGTTCTGCAATGCGATATAAAAGCAACAACAATCCCCAATCCTTTAATTAGCCCAGACCAAGGACCAAAGCTCCATACCTCAGCTTTTCAAATTTACTCTTACCAACTAGAGCCAAATAGTCCATTTTACAATTCTCACGGCTGGACTGGATCTAGCATGAAATGGAGGCTAATACGGGCAAATCTTTTCAAATGCAAATTCATTTGCCCGCATTAGCCTCCATTTCATGCTAGATCCAGTTCAACCTTTAGAATACGAAACTGGCCTATTCTAGCGTTTGAAACATCCCCTGGCGCAGCATCTCATGTTGTTTAGAAACTAAATCCGCTAGCTATATAAGCTTTAAAGTGTACAGTAATAACATGAACAACTTCAGCAGCAAAGTTTCAAACGTACCTGGCCTTTCACTGACTCAACACGTGCCCGCACGCGTTGACGTACACTGACGATTTTCATAGCTCTTCCTTTGCCTGTCTCCTTATCCACTCCAATCTGAAAACGCACCTAGGGAAATAGCAAGGAAAACTGTTAAAGACGACATGTTGCTCAAACTGTTACCTATTACATTTGCATTCTTTCTTGTTGTCATTTTTGGAAGCCATTCTATTTTCGTCCCCTTTCCGTATCATCTTGCTTCTTCAATTACGTACTGTTTAATAAACGGGCAGGAGTGTTTCACTCGGGTTTAAAACAACGGGGCGAAGCTCGGTAGTTTTAGACTCGAACGGCTTCAAAAACATCCCACAAAAAGCGTGTCCCTTGAGAGTCCAGACACTGGTGTAAAATGTGAGAGGAAAATATTAGCCTCATTACTATTCTTTACCCAGTAAGCCTCATTTACACTAACAAGTTTTCCTAGTTTTTGAACAAGGACACTTGCCAAAACGTGTCATATTTTTCCATTTACTCTGCCAAGGAAAACTCGTCAAGGAAAACTTGCTAGTGCAAGTGAGGCTTTATATAGAGTGTTGTCACTCACGTGATCAGTTACCTTGTTTTTCCACCGAAATAAAGGAAAATGTATTTACATGAAAATCGAGCTCAATTCCCTGAGGATTAGTTGGGTACACCAAGATGGCCGCCGTTCGCTCATGAATTATTAATGAGTTTTCCAATTTCACTTACCCAGAAAAGCAGGGCACCAGAAATGAAGGCATATTTTTCGCCAGTAAAAAATTTTGTCGAACATACCTTGTCTCCTGGTTGTAAGAGTGTCTTCTTATCCACAAGGCTTGTGATGCCATATTCTACAGTGAAGGACTGGTCCTTGTCTTGTATCTCCTGTTCCACTCCATTCTCCTCCTCACTGTCTTGCTCTTCGGAAGCAACTCGCTTGATCAAACCAGAGTACTCGACTTGCTGCGCAAATGAACAAGACAAAACCCCACTGATTTACTCATGAAACAACCAAAGATTCTTTTAAACACTTCGTTCTACTTTTGCGCTACTAACGAGTCCTTTTTCAGTGCGCTTCAGTCTCTGCAAGGTTGGCGCTGTGGCGAAAGTAACAATTATGAAGGTTGAGTTCGTTGCCGGTTCTCTACTCAGCTCCAAGACGTTTTTCTCCCAGTGCCCCGCTTTTCCTTCCCCGTCATTTGGTCTGCTATAGTAGAGAGCTTTAGATTCTACGACGAGAACTACTACGAATAAGAGATTTCCTCATAGAACAAGCGTGCGCAAACCAGCGTCATTTTGGCGGGAAAACCGTGATACAGTCGTCAGTTTAGTACGAGGTTTTGCAAAAATGTTGTTGTGTCAAAACAAGTCAACAAAACGGTAGCAGTTTTGCATTTTTTTATCAGCAAAAAGGCTCAATTACCAGCAATGAGAACAACTGAGCAACCTATACAGCTAGCAAAGTGTAAGATTAATCGTCCGGGTTATAAATTTCACAATTATTTTCGCTAAAAACGGGCAATCAAATCTCGTACTCGTTCTAGTCCTCGTCCTAGAATCTAAAGCTCTCTAATTTCACGTGGTTTAAGTTGGTTTACAGTCTTCCCAATTAGTTGAGCACTTCTGATCAGCGAGCGCAGCTCGTTGTTAATGCGCTGTTACACTGAAAATTTTCGCGCAACTTGCCTCGCAACGCCATGGCACGTCAAGTTGCACAGAACACTATCCAATGTAACATACTTGCAATGGCAAAAACGTTGCGAGGCCTTTTCGTGCACTTTTTGAGCAATGCACAGCAGCTATAATCGTAACTGTAATCAGTGAACATTGGTAATGGGGGATGCTCATTTTTGAGTCTGCTCTTTTTCAGAGGCTTCGAAGATATTTTCATTCCAAAACATAGGTAAACCCACTTCCAACTTGCAATGTCTGCGCTTAAATAAAGGCTTTGCTTAAGCTTAAAAGCAGCTGTAGTTCAATGCCACATACCTGAGGATCAGCACGCCGTAAAGATCTCAAAACTTTTCCCAGAAAAACTTCTGGTTGAATCTGTTCCTGCACAATGGACCCTTGCGGGAGTTTGACCACAGTCTCTGCACTGACTTTCCCATTCTTGCATTTTACTGCGTACTCCACCTCATCACCGAGGACAAGCTCACTTGGATCGCCTTCATATTCACTGCAAAGATTAAATCCAGCAGTCTTACACACAACCACGCGAATGTCGACTCGTGTGGTAGAGCGCTGTCACTTTGTGTATTCGACACCTTAAAGAATCCAAGGATTTTCAATAGAAATGCCAGTAAGTGGCAAAATTTAAGGAGTTGGCGGAGAAGGGACCACACGAGCCGAAAGAAGCGTGCTTCTAGATGTAGATGGGTCCGAGGACACGCTCCTCTGGTAACTTTTTTGAAATAAAATTTGTGCCCCTGGATTTTTGTGTTTTTACGAACAAAGCCTTGAGGATCCAAAGTTTGTTTTCCGTTGCGCATATTACTTGTGTTCTTCGTTACGTCAGAGGTAATTTCTCGATCAAAGTAGGCGGCAAATTCAACTCAAATAGCCAGCGAATTTCTCCGGTGGCGGGCGCTTATTGAAAAGACTGGTTTAAATCATCGTTTTTTAGGAAGTACCATACTGAGTGATTTGTGTAGGTACTGTTCCCTTGTTCCCTTTGCCTCATGTCATCTTTGTCTTTTGGTAATTTTCTTCATGAAGTGGAAGCTGCCAAAGCCTCGGAGCCAAACACTTTTGGGCAAATTAATTAGATCCAAACCTTGCTTTGCTCACGAAAATTTTGCTAGTTTTAAGCCAAAAACCTAAATTTCCTTATGACCACTGTTAAACTGTGGGAACACCTACTCTAATGGAAGAGATGGAGTAGTTGAAAAAAAAAAGGCAAGTGTAGTTTGGTGTACAAGTGCAAGAAAAACAAAACTGATTTATTAGGGAGCTTAAACACGCAACATTTTAGAGCCAAGGACAGCACCCGGAAGTTAGCTACTTTCCTTTTTAACTTGTCTTGACACTACTACATTTATATTGCTAAGTATCTTTTCATTTTTAGAGGCGATTCGAAGGGTGGATAGCGCTAGCCACTGGATAACTCAATTGGTTTTGCCAATGTTTATTCGCTGGATAGCGATTTATCCGTCGTCGTGCAAACAACAAAGAATAGCTTCAGAGCACTTCAATGGTTATTGGCAACAAAACTACAGCATTATTTTTAGGTTATCAATGATGCAAGGACGACATTTAGTCGTTTCAAGATT
This sequence comes from Montipora capricornis, assembly GCF_036669925.1. Taxonomy (NCBI): domain Eukaryota; kingdom Metazoa; phylum Cnidaria; class Anthozoa; order Scleractinia; family Acroporidae; genus Montipora; species Montipora capricornis. The sequence continues at coordinate 7,113,971 of NC_090885.1, forward strand.
GACTAAAAAAGCGAGACACAACCCCTATAACCTTCCCACAACAAGATCGAGGTACTACTGTAGGTCAAGAGATCAACTTAGAGTGCAAAAATTTACCAATATCAACAGGTCAGGCACATACTTTACTCCTTATGCAAGGAGAAATACCTATAACTTAGGAGAAACCTGCAAAATGGTTAATTTACTAACCTGTAATGAAAGAACACCTCCTTGTCATGTTCAGACGTTTCCAAGAAACCAAAGTTCTCCTTGAGCGTTGCAACAAATCCCTTAAAACAACCCGGTATCAATTTATCAGTGAAGGAGGGTAGATAGGTAGGAAGGAAGGAAGGATTCAAGCAAGCAAGCAACAAGCGAGTTTAATACAGGAACACTGATTTCCTTCCATTGATGAGTAAAAAAAGGCACACAAAGTGATGATTATTGTACTAGTTATCACCATCATCATCATCATCACCATCATCATCATCATCACCAGCACCAACATCTTTACAATTAAGATTGTCATCACCATTAATTTTTCTTCATTGGAATTTGTTTGTGTAACGTTCAAAATATCTCACCTTGTGTCGCACCTCACTGTTTCTTTTTAAAACAGTTACATTCACAGCTCGCCTAAATCCAGTTCTCTGGCTTTCAGACACGATGAACTCCACCTGATTATGAGACCAACAATAAAGTGTGACTTCCTTATGTCTGTCCCATGACAGTAAAAATAATTTTTAGGTTTATGAGTTACAAATAGCATCTCTATAAGAAATAATTATTATAGTGATTGTCTTGGTCTGACTTGGTACCAACCCAAAACAAGACTAAACAAATAATTATATCGAAGAAATGAATTAACAATTATTATTGCATTAGGTTGAGCATGATAGCGAGAATTATCAAAGCCAAGGTTTGTGTTATTTGCCAAAACTGAAGGCTGAGACAGATAACACAAACCAAGAACCAAACCTCTCACATGCCCTGAACGAGAGTTGACTGGTTAATGTGTCAGGAGACATCAATTCTGCACACATGAAAACTATTGTCGGTAAAACGGAAAGGGAGCTAGCAAGAAGTACATCACATTGATCACGTTGATGGTATATAACAATTTAGCATAAAAACTGGCAAAGGTGCAATTAATTATCGCTCACGTGGTCTGCACTTATGCTTGAAGCAACTGAGAGCATTGCTTATCCCCCTGCATGGGATGCTAGTGCATGATAGGGTTATATGTACCTGTGAGTGACTAACAGTTTGTTGCTGGTACCCCTTTATACACCTGGGGTGCAGTGAGATAGTGTAGAGAAAAGTTCCTTATTTAGGAAAACAAAACCATGACAGAGCCAGGCCTTGCACATGCAAATTTGGGGTCAGGAGTCCAGTGCAATCATGACCAACCCCTCTGCCTTAACACAATAGGTAGGTGCTGAGAACTGTTGACCTATGGAAACTTTTGAGCATAACTATTGCGCATCAACTGCTGTAACTTGTTAGGGTCCTCATCAGAAAGACATGACAAGTGAATACTCTCTGCAGATGGACAGTACGTTAAGATACCACTTTAAAGGCTTCATAACAGTGCTCATGCTTGGTATTACAATAATGCTGTGTGCTACTTTACACCATCACATGCTGTAAATGTAATATTGATTATTATTATTCCGCTATTACACCATTTTACCATATTTGGTCAAGAGAACGCACAAAATATGAGACAGTAATACACTGTAGTGTCCTGATTTGACCGGTGTAGAACAGAGCAAATACGGACAGAACAGGAGTTTTTCGATGAAAGCAGTTGTTTTCAACAACATACAAAGCCTGAGAATTTAGCTTGTACTCGCTTGTCACTTGTCATTTTGTTTATCTCGTCAAATAAAGATCATTGGCTGGCTTTTTGTGGTGTTTACATCGTCCACATGCGCCCTGAAGAACAGATGATGCATTTTTTTAACACACTTACCAAATAAAATTGAAGCAACATAACACCTTTTTTGTAGTGGAATAATAAATCTCTTATTCGATGGTTTAACATATAATACTTGCGGACATTTTGCTCATTGCTAGTATTTTCTGAGCCCCGCAGGGGCAAGGAAAAATACTGCGCAACTCGCAAAATACACTGTACCTGCGCGTGTTATATGTTAAACCATCAAATAAGATGTATTTAATGTCCTACATGTACAGAAACTTCAAATCTTTCTAGCAGCTCTCCGACCCTTTCAATTCAACTGTAACATGATTATTTCTCACCATGTCTCCATACTGTAATCCTCCCCTGGTTTCAAAGCTGTTCATATCAAATGGTAGCGACTCCCTCACTCCATCGATACAACAATTGATCAGACCAGACTCACTTTCCCTATGGAACAATTTACGTAGGTTGGCATCATTATACACCTAATGTATGGTCCCGAGGGAAACAGTTAGTTTTGTTTTCCCTCGAGTCCTGATGTTTCCCTTGACGAAACTAACTAGTTTCCCAAGGGACCAGGCATTCAGTACTTTGTTATAAATGATTATTAAGACTTTTCCTTCAACAATCGCATCAAAACATCCGAAGCAGGCAACAATAGCGGAACTGTATCCCAGTCAGACTCCTTTGAATTTGATAAGGGGCACATTACCAAGAATCAACCAATCACAGTGCTCGATTTGTCGAGTGAAAGTCAAGGTACGTAACAATGTCATTTATTTTGTCTGAAGGAACAAAGAATAGGATCTGGCTTTGACTTTTTATCATTTTTATTCTCAACCCTTCCCAAACCAAGAGCAAGTTTTAAAGATTGTACTCTACATGCAGCTAACACTAGACGGTTTTACTTGCCTGACTAGGGGTGTGAATGGGTTAATTATCTTGAAACGGTTTTTTTTTCTTATTTTTTTCTTTTTTTTTCTTTGATGAATACTGCAGAGTGCATAGTGGAAATCACATGAAATGCCACTGATTGTCAGGTACACCAATTCTACAATAATAATATGATTGCATTTAATGCAAGATAACAACAGGGGACCGAGCACAGTAATCACCAAGTAAACACCTTGTTCTTTTATAGTGGAGCTATGCAGCACAACGGGTAAGAAAACATGCTAACCCATCTGTGCAATAAAATTTGGTTTTGGTCAACATACAACCGTACGTGGCCATCCACATTGTGTGCCAATGTGACCAGTATCATGTGAACATACCATGGGCTCAAGTTTTGAGCTCATCAAGGTCAGCTGTTGTTTTTTTTTTTTTTTAAGTTGACTGCTGACCAGGTACTGGGTTTTGGTTAGATTGCAGGCTAAAGCCAGGTTAACTTATTGTAAGAATAAATAATCTCATAGCTCTGCCTTTATGCTTGGGTAAATCTATACAATAATTATGAGATCATTACATGTACTTTTATGCCATAGATCGAATACAAAAGTGGGGGCTAGAAATTCTTCTTTTGTTGTATGGTAATAAGACTGTACTAGCCCTGAAAGTGGCTTGAAAAGATTTAACTCACCTAACATCTGGTTTCTGGACTTATTCCACGGTGGAACAAATATTAATACAGTCACATAGTACATGTACTTTTTATGTTAGCGAGAATATGTTGAGCATGTGAATGTTTGGCAGACATGGTTTGTTGTTCTCTACAGTGTTATGTTAGTGCTAGAACTCTAACATGTTTACAATCACAAACCTGCTGTCCTTTCTAGGGCTTCGTGTGCTGTAACATGGTTCTCGTTCAACATAACCCTTGTAGATCTCAGATGTTATCTTCTACAAGAGACAAAGCCGTATCAATGAGAATGAGGGATATTTCTATAGATACTGTATGCAATGACAAGGATTTTTGATCCAACAAATGGAATAATATACTACTTATAATAATCACGTTACTTAAGTCTCAAGAATACATGGTTAAGCATCATTGCTCTACTAATAATGTTATTGGGAAGATGTAAATCAAATTAAACAAGATCGAATAAATCCCAAAGTATCGAGTCTTGCATTGATGACATAGAAAAACTGGAGTTCCTGGGGAAAAAACCTCATATGGCACTGAGTCCAGGCACTGGTTGTTCAAAAGATGGATAATGCTATCCACCCTTTGAACTGTGCCCTAACAGAAGACAACATAGTAGACGATTTTGAGGATACAAATCTCCACAATTTAAAAAACATGATAATGCTAACATTGAACTACAATAAATTATTCTTATTGCTAACTTTCCACAAGCAAGAAAACCTGGGTATCAAAGCATTTTGTTTACACAATACTGGTTTAACACATACCTCCATTTGGATTGTTCCCTTTGGTACAACTCTGACTCTAACAGCATGGAGGCGTTTAATGGCTGACATGTCCTAATTAATGTGACAACAACAACAACTTCAGTGTTCCAAATAAGATTTTAAGGCAGGGTGCCAATAGGGAATTCCAACGGGTCAATTCCCACTGATCCCACAAGATTATTATAAATTTCCATTAATTTGTCGGGTCATGCAGCTGATCTTGTCGGGTTTTTGACCCGAGACCCGTCACCTATCTGGAACACTGCAACTTATTATTCATGTTAAAAAAAGGGTACCACAAGGGAGGAAATGATGTTGTGCACATAACAATGCAGCTAAATTACACTACATGTACAATTGTGCTCCAAAGCTGCAGAATGAAAGAAAATTCATGGAAAGTACATTTATTATAATTATTTTTTTTTTTTAGCAAAAGTAACAGCAAAGTGGCAACTGCTTATTTTGAAATAGTGAAGGTGAAAACTAGTCGCTTATTTGCAACTAATTCTCCAGATAGTTTAGACCCAAAGGGAAAAAATTCAGTGACAAATGCAACTGTATTGGTTGCGATTTCGAGCCCTGCATTGGGCATGCAAGTCAGAGTGACGGATAAAGGTTAAATGTTGCCTTTCAAAGTAATCATAATATCAATTCTTGAGGAATTTTGTCTAATGACAAGCTGTGGTTTGCAGACTTTAATTACATGTACATGGAGATACCAGTGGCAAAGTGTGACAACTGGACAAACATAATTGGAGTTACATTGTTTCTTGAATGGTACAACTGTAATAGTCCTGCAAATGGCATCAAGCAAGTAAACAAAGTAAAAAGTAAATCAACCAACCTCAGATACAGAAAATTCCACTTCATCACCAACTTGAATCTGGTGACCCTAGCAAGAGAAGCAATACACATCAAGTTGAAATTCATTCTTAATAACTCTGTAACACAGTAACTTTGACACAAAACCACTGGTCAATTCTTTGAGACTACCAAGCTGCAGTATAATTAATGCAGATTTGTGTGTCTGTACTTACAGAATCCAAAAGTTCACTGAAGTGGAAAAACATCCTTGCATCTCTATCACAGCACCGTATGAAACCAAATCCTTCTTTTAGTGATGCAACTACACCCTTTTAATAAATTAAAAATGAACAGTTAGAACACATCAAATAAATTTAAAACAAGATCTTAAAGGTGTCTATAACAAAGGCGACAACACAAAGTCCCCAATCTTTTCCTTATCTTGTGTCTAATACTTTTTTGCCAACTTTGATTTTTCAAAGATTTGAGAAACATTTTATTTACCGTATTTACCCGTGTATAAGTCGACCTAACCCTAACCCTAACCACAAAACTAAAAGCGCTTCCAGAGGCCCTGATTTTTTGTGTATCCACAGTTCCATAAATCGAAGAATACAAGATTAGTATCCCATGAACATTTGAACAAAGAAATTAAGAAATTCCTTTTTTGTCATCAAAAATGGGGGGTCGACTTATACACAGGTAAATAATTATGGTAACCCTGTTTGACTCCCAAGCAGGCCTGAACTGGCCATACTGTACTTAGTATTTTACTCTGTCTAACTCTCTGTCTCTGTCCAATTGACCCCTAGTAGTGAGACTCAACAGATTTTACTCTTCAACTGGGGGTGTCATAGGGCATTTACCGTGTCAATGGTTTTAAAGGGCCTAAAAAAATAAACTATAGTCCTAACTGAAATTCGTTAATCCAAATAAGGGTAAGGAGAGAGGGAGAAGCTGAAACACAAAAAAAGAGAACAGTACACTTCAATAAAGTAGGGGAAGAGGAGCAACATTTGTTGGCCCTTTAAGTTCGTTTCAAGCTTTTGTTCCTCAAGAAAGTAAAATCAGCTACGTTGAAACACTGCTGGTTATGTATTGTATAATTTTGATGTCAAAAAGTGATCAATATCACATTCTCTTTCAAATGAATAATGCAGGAGCTCTTACTACTTGGGATGCAAGCATGTTGTAATGTACACTGTATGGTTGACAACACCTGCACAAAGGGGAAACTCTGTAATGAATGCACAGTGATGTAAAGGCCCGATGTACATGATTGTACTGTACATTGCCTTGAAAATAGTTGACAGGGTTGCAGCCATTACCATTTCCCTTGTCTCTCCATCGTCTGCTTCTGCAACATCCAGCAAGCTAATTTTTGTAGCTCTTTTTAGCGAGTCTCTGCAATCTAAACAACAAACATGATTGTGTGAATATTTTTACGCTGTATGATAAACTTGACACTAATAAGTTACATAATGTTACAGTAGAACCTTGTCAAACATGTGGCCCAATTGTTCAAAAGATGGATAACGCTATCCACCGGAGAAATCACTTTCCATTGAATAGCCCAATTGGTTTCACTATGACTTATCCACTGGATGGTAATTTATCTGGAAAATATGGCTATCCATCGTTTTATCAACTGGGCCCTGCAGTTTACGTATAATTTGTTAAGTGAATTTGTAAGGGCCAAATTGAAAAGTTCAACCAAAAACTACATGTACATACCAACTGCAATATTGAACTCCACAATATCCCCAGCTCTGAGGGAAAGGTCACCGTGCAAGTCTCTTTCCGAAAACACAATCTCATCCTCCACATCATCATTTCCAGGTAGTGTGTACACTATTTTGCCATGCAGTGGGTCATGCTGTCTCTTTGCAGCTGACTTACTTAAAGGTCGATCTACAGTTCCTTGGTATCTGATAGTGCTCACATCTTCAAACTTCACTGTACCCTCAGGTAGCTTTTTAATGCGTACTGCCACTTCTTTGCCCTACAAAAGAACATTGAAGCAACTTTCTTATTCCTTTCTATGTTATCATATGCACATGAATTCTTCTGTTATAATAAACAATTTCCTCCAAAGAGCAGTTGACTCTTATAGATTTTTCTTTGTCTAACATCACATGATTTTACTCATTAAGGGGGAAAAGTTAAGGGGTGAAAAGGTTAAACCTGATACTCGTCTTACTGTCATGTACCCTTTCATACTGTACAAAAACTAGAGAAATACAGTATTGCTGCTCCACCAATGACACTTACATTTCTTGCTTGTATTCCAAATTCCACATCATCACACAACAAGAGCTCATTGATATCTCCAATGAATTCACTGTAATGGAAGAAAATCTACCAAGAAAAAAGACAGAAAGGAAAAAAGGAACGCCTGTGATTTGAGTGGTTTCCACATTTCATATAAGTAACAAGAGGTGATGATGATCAACCCTGTTTTTAAAGTGAAACAAAATCTCACCTCACTGACTTTGTCTGCCCTCTCAATAAAGCCAAATGATTCTTTCATTGAAGAAACAACTCCCTGAAACAAAACAGTTGCCTGTAACTAAATGCAGTCTGATCATTGTATCGAGTTCATTGCCAGGATATTTTAAAAGCAAAGCTAGCAGCTTGTGGGGTGAAAAAATACAGTGTAAAAATAACCATTAATTTTCATTAAACATCACTGTATCAAACGACCAAGATGGAGGAAAGCATTCTGCTAACAATTAGTTCTGAAAACGTAGAATCCAGGATAACCAAGTCTGGAGAGGTGTCAATTTGTGGTCAAAGCATTTGCATGCAAATTCATTGCCGCAACCAAAATTTGTTTCTCTACTCCATTCTCTTAAAAAGGCACTTGCATTTGACATCTACAGTACATCTCCTGACATGTGAGTTGGAAAAGGTATTCCTCAAGTCATCCTCTAAAGTAAGCATAAATTAAATACCTGAAATTTCTCAGTTTCCACTGCTTCCAATAGCGTTATTTCTCGAGCTCGGACTACTCCGGTTCTAAAGAAGAGTCCAACATTAAATTTAACATAGTAAGTTACAAACTGTTTATGTGCACTTACATGGCAACTAAAATGTGATTAGAATAGTCTCTTAATTAATTGACTGGCAAGTCTTACGATTTGATGTAAAACGAAAAAAGAAGTTGCCAAATCGATTGACCAACAGCAGACAACTTTGCTCCAGTACAGTGTGTTAATTTGATTACAGTTTATTTGTTGGGAAAGAACAGATCAAGACATACAGGTCCATATTACATCATGTGCATGCAATTCAAAGCAAGACCACCAAAATAATAATTCATAAAAAAAACCTTGGGATTTTGTGCTGACCCTGGTTGAATTCTAATGCAACAGGCCTCTCCTTTCTCTGCACAGATAACACACACCTTTTGTCTGTGGCTACATAAAACTCCACTGTGTCTCCTTTATGGAGAGGAGTGTCAGAGTTGATGACATCATTTGACGAAAAAGATAGGTAAAAGAATTCCTAAAAGAGAATCAACATAAGCATAAGATAAACTGCAATTATTACTAAAACACACTTTACATTATACATTTTGAGCATAATTTAATCTATCTATGCAGTTCAGTTTCAGTGCAGATCAGTGAACATGTACTTTGACCATTTGAAATTTCCTCCCAAAAGTGTGTACTTGCTACCATAACTGATTGAAACAAAAGCACACTAATCATGCTACAGTGTATGGGATAGTACTCTGACATGTATGCTGAGAAAACCCTATTACTTCTTGTCAAGACAGATGAAATCATGTACACACATGTACAGTCAAGTACATGTACAGTATAGGACAACTTAATATGTACCAAGGACTTTTCTCAACAGTTTAAACTATGGACTATAGAATAATCATGACGAGTAACCAGCACTCCACTACATATTACGTGGGTCCAATGTAGAGTACATGCACAGTCTCCTCAATTATTAGTTAAGAGCACTTGCACTCAGCTTCTGTAGACAAACTTGAGACTAAAAACATTAACGACAATCACAACGATGATGATGATGATTGTAAATGTACTCCCCTTAGGATAGCGAGTTTACTCACAAAGCAGTATTGCGTGAAAATAATGAGACAACAGAGAAAATGAGTGGCAACACTTCTTTCCATGGTTGGCCCAGCTTCATTAACTTTGATTCAAGTCAAATGAAATTGTGCAAACAAACATGTGCGTATGGTACGGAGTCCGCTTATCTTTGAGCTGCAATGTGTACAATAATCTACTTACTCCATTTCTCTGATAGCTGACCCTTCCCATGTCAGGATCAATGACACCATTTGATGGCTAAAACACAAGAGAAAAAAATACAGAGACTGTATTATGAAGATACTGATACGTGTAGATTTTACTTTGTCTATTGCCAGACGATATTACTTGGCAAGGGGCGCTTGTTCAGGGGTGAAACTGTAATAACATCACAGACATCCACTCAAAAACTATATTCCCTTTGATCCACTCTGTTCTACTGTGTATGAGTCACAATTCCAGATTTTACTCAAATCAAAGGGGACCGGTTCATAGAGTGAAGGGTTACTGTAACAATCATCAATGAACAAAAGTAAATGATACCAGTAACCAATGATTTTTATCAATTTTTGTAACAGTGTATGCACTTACAGATCTCACACTGTTCTTCAATGGTAATTTGGGTTCAGCATCTATGACTCCATGCACTTTTTCTTCACTGCGAATCTAAAGAAAAGAAACTGGTTTTACCATTCGCTTTTGATAAGATAAGAAAACATGAAAGACTGAAGCAACTGAGAACCACAACTGACTGGAAAAAAGCATGTTCTACCTGGCACCTCCTTTATGTCCACATTAATTCCAGTTTTCACTCAAAGCTTATCAAATTTTGTCAAGCTGCTGGTCTCGAGGGCTACAATGACTGTACTGTACATATCTCAGAAAGCCCCGAAATTACATGTACATGTAGATGCACACAGATTTTAATAAGCAGCTCTTGTGTCCCCCAAATACTGCTCCTCAAGTAAGGATAAACAGCAGCATTTACCCTTAAGGTAAATGCAACATTAACCTATACCCTTATAGTACAGGTCAAAGATAAGTGCATACATGTACGTTTGTTTTCAAAATGCACCTACATGTATATCAGAGCTATTTAGTATGTGCTAGTGCTTTTGTTATTTAACCAGCAGCTTAAACAATGCCCAGTAAAGATGGTAATGTTTGAGAAAATTAATGTGAAAATGCTAACGCTCAGAAAAAGCTGACTAAAACGCCAACAAAACTGCTAAAACGCCCTATGGACCAAGAAAACTTAGAATCCTGGTTGCAATTTCAAGCCCTCGGCTAAAAGGGACAAAATTTGGTGCATATCTTAACACCGCAAGGCCTCAGTTTGAGATTTTGGTGTAACAACCTCACGATCAGTCATTAAGTAGTTATTATGGGCCACTACATGATTTTAAAAAGTAGCAGCCCAGTGATACAAAATAATGTACCAGTAAGCATTATGTTATTTAAATAAAAAGCACACTTTTTTTTCCCTCATCTTAATTATTGGTTTTACACCAATAACTCTATGGTAAGATCACAAACTTTGTTTCCAACTAATTTTAGCACAAAAAGTACTTTTCACATAACTTGTACCATCTACATCATTCGTGTGCTTACAGTATAAAATAAACAAAGAAAAAACATACCTCAAAAGACACAGACCCGGCTTCTAGTCTAATCACATGGCAAGCAATTGGTTTGCCTGTTCGCTGATCTGAGACAATTTCAAACTCCATCTCATCTGAGAAAGAACACAAAATTCAGAATAAGAAGCAAATTAATTTTGCATACATAATTTAGTTATTAAAAATGGACTACTTACCTCCAACATGAAGGTCCTCTGGGTCTTCATTTATTTGGCTATAGTGGAAAAAAATCCTTAGGTCTCTTTCACAGCACTGGATAAAACCATACGATTGCTGAAGGAAACACATCATAGGCAGGCAATATTAGAGGTGATATACATGTACATATATTGTAATAATAGACCAATTTCGATATATTATGCCTTTTCTTTAGGACTGAATTTTAATTAAAATTCAGTCCTAAAGAAAATTCATTATTTCAAGGCCTCGAGATGCCTTTTGCTTAGGACTGAATTTTAATATAATTATTGAAATAGGTCTATTACCGTAACAAAAATTAATGTCTGACTTTTGGAGGTATTATAATTATTATGCATACATGTACCGTAATTTCCGGACGATTACCCGCACGGCAGATTACCCGCAGCGGTCTATTTTTGTCACAAGGGGAAAAAAAGTTCAACAGATTGCCCGCACTGGCCTATTACCCGCACCCCAAAACCGAAAAAATCTTGCTACTGTATTTCCGGGACAAGAACTTGCAAACTTGGAGCGATGAATATTCCATGTTGTTGTTTACAAAGCAGAAGATCGATAGCATTTTCTGCTAAGAATTGGCTTTTAATAATGCAGCCGTAAACACTCTCCTTAGTCATTTCTGGTTTGTCTTGTTAAAACGACCTAAATATCCAATGTATTAACGCTAAGACTGGATAGAATACCAGTTGAAGGCCAACATCTTTACGATTGATCATTGAGCGCCATTTTGATAGGTTGAGAGAAAGTGGGGGCGAGTTTTAAAAGTACCTGGTAACCCAGGGGCAAAAGACCGGGCCTATATAAGAAGTTGCTCAATTAAAACGGGAAAATGCCCTATTACTCAAGCCAGGGGTAGCTAGGAACATTTCACTGATGCGCTGAATAATCCAGCAAATTTTTCACTGTAGTTAGTGTTTTGTTTACAGACGTGCCGACAATCACATTCTAAATAATTATGCGGTGCCGTGAAATATGTCGGCATCTTGTTTTGTGTGCTTTCACAAAAAATGCTTTCAATCTTTCATATACAAAATTGAAAGGAGTGCAGGTGAGAAACGCTTTTAAATTAAGCGAAGAAAAAAGCAGTGAAATACAGTAATCACTTAAACACTATTGATTTGTTTTTCATTCAATTTGCATCGGCTTTCATTGGGGGCTTTTAGAACACTAGAATAAAACACACAAATCTTGAATAGGAAACGTTTTCAGATTGAACTCCGGTAACAAACAAGCTTGGCAACACACAAGTTTTAAGGAAGCATCAGTTTAATTAATTAGTAAAGGTTTGAAATTATTTAAACAAGATCGTAAAAGATTTGTTTTGAACGGAAAAATTTGTGGCATCATAAAATAAACACATTCGCATCTTGTTACTTTTTCAGCATTGAATTGTGTCTCACGATAAACTCTTTCTTAAAATTGAAAAGGATGTGTTAAAGTGAGAAGTGGTCGAAGGGAAAGATTATTGTTTTTCATTCAATTTGCTTCGGCTTTCATCGAGCGGTTTTACAAAGACTACGGCAAATAAAGCATCATTTTAAAGATTGAATCAACGAACGAGGCAACACACAGATTTGAAGGAAGTGTTGGTTTAATTATCCTCATTTTAACTTGTTTCAATCTGTCAAATTCTTACCTGAGATTTAAAAATTATCGCATTACCCGCACCTTCCTATTACCCGCAGCAACCGCGGTTTACTGGAAAATTAACGCATTACCCGCGGGTAATCGGCCGGAAATTACGGTAGGTAGTGGTAATACATTCCAAACAGGAAATCAGGCTCAAATTGTACTCTAAAAAGTTACATGGAATGTTACCTAGTAATTAAGTCTAAAACTGTCTCCAAATGTAGCCTAATGGCATCTAATGAATTTTCAAGTTGTCTTTATAATATTGACCTAAATGCACTGATTGTCAGGTTGTAAAAACCTTTGAATACTAGCTACAATGTAATTTAAGTACAATGAAGTTTAAAACATAGCATGAAATTGGCATAAATTATCACGATGTCTAGACTCTTCAACTCCTTTCTGAAACATTGTAAAGGTACAATAAGGGTATATTGTAGAAAAAACCGGTGCACGGCAATTGCAAATTCACAAGAAAAGAACTTGGGTTGAGGCAAAAAGGACATAAAACGAAGGACAGTTTTCTATTGCATCACAATTGACCAATAACATCACGAATAAGTTGACCAATGACATCTACGACCGGAGTTCTTATAGTATCTACT
>NC_090885.1:7132174-7134674 GCF_036669925.1 Montipora capricornis
ATCAGTATTTAACCCAAGATATTTTGATGCTACAGTACCGCTCAGAAATACGTTAACCAAAATATGCACACAATACCCGTATATCTATATGGGTATGTGCGTATATCCATACGCATATTCGCGTATACCGATATACGCGTCTGCCTCATTAGCTTGCTTACTGTTTTGCTTATTGTTATAATAAAGAATACATGTAACTTGACAGCACTAAAATAGTACACGGCTACGAACTACATGACAAAGACGCACTTCCACAAACAGCTGTCGCGTTCGGAATACGACGAACCCACGCACGGATGTTTATTTCATTGATAAACATTCAGGTTCAGAGTTATTTTGTTCCACACTATTAAAAGAGAGAATTAATAATATACAAAAGGCACACCATCAATAAACATGCAATTCTCGGAAAATGTTCGAGTTTACCTCGCCAAATACGACGGAAGTTCTACTCCTATTTGAAAAGTGTTGCATTACCTGTCACGATTTCCTCTTGATGTGAGCAGTATACAAATTTTGATAGATCGTTGTTCGGGCATTCCCTTCTACTTTAATTTGCTATAAGTTTAAAACCAGCAGTATCAAATGATACGATACTACAGAAATTGTTTCCCATTTATGAGTTAGTCGCTTCTCTTCATAAAAAGTTTTTAATTGAAGGTAAAATGGAAATGAATTGTTGATTTATCTTTCGATTGGATCATTTTCACACCCGTGAATATTATTTTTCACTCCCAATTTCACCGCGTGAATTTTTACCCTTAATTTCATGACGTGAAAGTTTTCACCGATCATTCACGGCATAAATAGTTTCATGCGAAGAGTGAAAGTGATTACGGCATATTCACGCCATGAAAATTGAAATTCACGCACTGGGGCCGTGAAAAAATTTCACGGTTTTCAATGAATCCATAACGCCCTTTTTGTGTGAAGGGTCACAAACGATACATGTATTTGAATGCTAAACTTAAGACAAATTTTTGTCTCCCTTCTGATTCATAAACATTGAATTACTTTTGCTTGTTATCCAAAAAATGCGCGACGGGAAGCGACCTGCGCGTTTGTAACATGATGGCTTTTGCAGTATGTAAATTTTCTGTTATCGGCTCATGGCTTTGTTCAGATCCAAAAGTTCTTTGTTTTACTCAACAATGCAACACAAAGGAAATTTATGGTACTGAATAACAAAGGAAAATCAGACGCGCATGAATATACGAGTACATGCATGTGTGTATACACGTATGTGCGTATAAGCATACGTGTATATGCATATACACTGCGTATGCGCAGTTAACGTATATCTGAGCGGCACTGTATCACGAGTGGTTGATTTTATTAATAATTATTATTGGCCATGTGATTGTAAAACACATGAACATTTTAGAGTGCAGTAAACAGGAGGTACACTTGTAGGTCCAGGTCCCCATCCCTGTGTTGGACATACATGTAATTCCTTGATAAAAGTGAAGTGCTTCCTTAACGTGGCAATTACACTATTTTGTCCTTGTGATCCTCTGATGTTAAAACTCTGACGTTGAGCATTGTGATGTCATGTTTCAAGGACTTACGATGTTTGTAAACGACTGAAGTGGTGAGTGCCTTGTGTGAGCTGTACATACTGATTGCTCTGAGTCAGAAATTTTCTTGGATCATGAAATCATGTTTAAGGTTGTGGAGTATTCTGCCATTTGCCCCAACATGCACCCTGTTAGAGATCACAGGAAAACTGACAAAATTATTTCAAACAAGATCAAGTTGTTCAAATTTCAAATTTGTCTAATAAGTAACACATAGAGATCTTACCAGAAGACAATTTAATGACAAAATTATTTCAAACAAGATCAAGTTGTTCAAATTTCAAACTTGTCTAATAAGTAACACATAGAGATCTTACCAGAAGACAATTCAATGACAAAATTATTTCAAAAAAGATCAAGTTGTTCAAATTTCAAACTTGTCTAATAAGTACCGTATTTACCCGTGTATAAGTCGACCTTTTATGGCCTCAAAAGAAGCTTCGAAAATCTCCCTCGACTTATACATGGGTCAAAGATTTCGAGCCAAGTTCCAGCTAAATAATTTATTCAAAATTAACATCATAATTAATTTTGCTCTTTGGGCATAACAAACGCAGTGGACGAAAGACTTCAAAATGTATGTAATTAAGCAATTCCAGTTGAAATGAAAAAGGATTTGTTTTACTTTAAATGTTGAAGATACTCACAAGCACAAATATGAAATGGACACTGGAAATTTTCGTTTTCCAAAATGCGGAAAGCTCTAGAAAACATTCTTGTTTCTTCAAATAAAACGCGATCCTTCAACAGCTTAGTAACCTGGAGCAATACCTCATGGTTGCGTGCAAGCATGATCGTCACTCGTGTTGCCTGAAAATGCTGGTTGGTAATGATTGTTTTTTATTCTTTATACAAACCTGGATGATTTAAATGCTTTTGCAAACTTTGTATTGTTTGGTTTATGAGTTTTGTTTCGTTTGCCA
>NC_090885.1:7139674-7149674 GCF_036669925.1 Montipora capricornis
TTACCTTCGGAAGGAATATCGCGTACAGGGCGAGTAATTCCCTCCCGAACCACGGAACCGAAAACCAGCCATCTTGGATCTTCTTTCGCCACAACAGTGATGTCATGTGACCTCTCGCCCAGATATATCTTTGGGGAATGAGCAAAGTCACGTGACAGGCGTACTTCGCCAGGCTGGCGAAGCAACCTCATTGGTTGATTTCTGCAATAATGATGCAAAGGTTTGAAGTATTTCTAATATTTCGCCAGGCACAGCCTTGACAACTGACCGTTTATTTATTGATCGGAAGAAAGAATGGGTTCGAAAATTTGGGGAGGGAAGAGGCTCATGGCCGGCTCCGGGTCATGGGTTCCTGACGGTATGTTTCCTTCGCTTTTTCGTCTCATGGTGTACGGGTTTGTAACGCAGTAGGCCATTGATTTGCCCGTGGGTATTAAGAAGAGCTGTTCAGTTGGTCAGCGATGCGTGAAATGGCGTACAATGACGCCATTTTCAAAAGTAACCCGTTGAAATTTAAAACAGCTATTTATATATAACAAAGCGGATGAGGGGACTGGAACCTAGATTAAGCAATTACTTAACAGTAAAATATATAATAAGAAATAAGTATAATCGTTCTCTGGTAAAAAGTTTAAAAAGACTATAAGCTTTCGACAGACTGAACTGCTGTCTTCAACGGATAAAAACGTGTAAAGAATAAAAGCGAAAGAAGCTTTTATATAACGAAAAATTCGCATAAATTAAAGGATAAAAACATGTGGTAGAAAGAATGTTTAAAATGCTAAGAAAATTAATGCTTCTTTAAGAGAATGTGATATTGCCTAGGGAGCGGGCACGAATTATTGTCCGCCCCAGCGGTTTTTGCCGTATGCCATGACTCCAATGTCTTTCTACTCCGATTGTTCGCTTTGTCAATGATTTTAGAGTTGTCGAAGTCAATAGCATGATTAAAAGTCCATGCGTGTTTTGCAACATTTGAGCCTTCAGTACAATGCTTTAAGTTCCTCATGTGTTCTTTTCTCCAAGTAGTAAAGGATCTTTTAGTTTCACCAATGTAGCTCCAGGGGCAAGATGCGCATGGAATTTTATAGATGACATTGCATTGGTCGTCTTCGGCAGGTCAAAACTTAGGGATAGGGAAATGCTGTTGTAAAGTTTTTTACTGGTCTGCTGGTGACTTGGATGTCGTGTTTCTTCAGGATTTTTGTGAGAGGTTCCGTGATGCCTTTGATGTATGGAAGGACTGCATAGTTGCGTCGGTTTGTTGGCTCAGCCCATTTAAAGAACATGCCGACCAACTCTTCTGGAGTAGGTGTAGGTGGTGGAGGTCTCGCTTTCTTTCTTATAACATCAGCAGCGATTTTTTTGGGATAGCCGTTGGAGTGTAAAGCGGCGCAAACCCGAGCAGTTTCACGGGACTTTCCAATTTGTGTGATGGGGAGATTCAATGCTCTATGCAGGAGTGTCTCAGCGGTGCTGATTTTATGTTTCCTGTCATGGTGTGAATGGAAGTCAAGATATCTATCCGTATGGGTGGGTTTGCGGTAGATGTCGACCAAACGTTTTCCGTATGCTTATTCTTTACACGTTTTTATCCGTTGAAGACAGCAGTTCAGTCTGTCGAAAGCTTATAGTCTTTTTAAACTTTTTACCAGAAAACGATTATACTTATTTCTTATCATGAATCCTGGTAACGGATCTTCAATATTTTTAAAAATATATGATGATAATAACAGAAAAGAGTATAAAGCATCAGCTTTTCACTTCCGACGTTGACGTTGAAAGCTGGCTCAAGTTCTTGAATAAATAAGGTCTCTTTTATTTTACAATGATAGTCTGTTTTGCCCTTCGCTAAAATATCAAAATGATCCCACTTGATGTTATGTCCAGTGGCCTTGACGTGGTCAGCAATGGCTGAAGTATTGTCATTTTTAGCTAGGGCCTTAAAATGTTCGGTTTTTCTATCGTGAAGCCGCCGTTTAGTTTTACCGATGTAAAAACCATTACAATCCCAACAATTTGCTCTGTAAATAACTCTGGATTGTTGTGAACGATTAATACGGTCCTTGTAAGGAAAGAAAGATTTTATACATCGAGTGCTCTGAAAAACAATCTTAAGTTTAACACAAGAGTAGAATTTGTACACACAAGATTTCAGGCGTTTAGCGACTTGGTTGCTTTGCAAACCTAAGTAGGGAAGTAGGATAACAATATCTTTCTTAGGAACTGTAGACACTGGATTGCTTTGCTGATGTCGTTTGTTTTTGTTCAAAACATCGTTGATATGGACAAGTTCAATATGTTTATCACTGCTGTTTGTGTCTTAGTTTTGATCAAACTGCGATAGCCCAAGAACAAATCTCGGGGTCAATTACCATTAGACTAACGTCCGGGAGGTCGTGGGTTGAGGCCCGCCCAGGGGTTTGGGAAATACTGGAACATGGCTAAATTGAACTAGAGAACAGGGTATCAAAGACAAAATATCTTAGGGAACAAAAACCATTTAAGGTGGCTCAAACTACACTTTCAACACATGAAAGCAACGCTCTTATTAGAAGAACTAAATATTTTGAGCAAGAGCCGATACAACGTAGATTTGATTTTAGTGGTGTACTATATTTTGGCTGGCCAAACCAGCCTTCTTCAGGTACAATGAGATTTTACATTAGATTGTCATTACAAGGATTGTCACTACAATTAAACACCAATTATTGCTGAAAAAGATTCGATCATAATTTTGGGGTAAAACGTGGCAACAGGAAAGCCTTGCAAAAACACCCCATATTTCGGCTTTCGGCGATTATGAAAAAATCTTTCCTTTTTCACTAGATCCAAGGTGCTTTAATTATTCCAAATGTTGGTCGGCTTCACTGGAATCGCCGGTTTCTTCTCCGGGTGCTTACCATTTAGCCAAAAAATCCGGAAATTTCAGTTTGAGCTTAAATGGAAAGGCAATTTTCCGGAAAATCTTTTCGAAAATTGTGGACAACCTCCAGAGGTAGTCCTCTTTTTCCGTTCGGAATGGAATTCGCGAAATGCTCTTTACCATTTGCGAGAACCTTCCGTTTCCAGGCCCTTTCTCACAAGATCGAGTAAAATATGCAGGATGGAATGCTGTGTAGTAAATGGCCGTTCTCATCCGGTTGGTCATTAAATTCGGAAAATCGCTTACCTTTATGCAACGATCATTCCATCCGGATTATTTGGCTAAATTGTAAGCACCCTCCGTTTCAATGGACCGCTGACCATAGCACCTACGATCACTCTTGTGGGTCTGGCTCTTTTTAACGTAGCAGAAGAACACACAGGGATACCTATTTCTAACATCCGGACAGTGTCAAATCATTTTTTTTTACTTACGGTAACCATCGATTTTTATATTAATTAATTAATTTAATTATTTATTTTCATTTAAGGAAATCACCGGGGAATTTAAATGACGTAAGTATTACGCGGATTTGCATGGTCTAGTTGTTGGCAAACCCTACCCTGGGAAATACAACTCAATCTAATCCACATTGTAGTAGAGTTAAAATTTGAACAACCGCGGTCGCGACCTGGTGTACTTATCCATTGTTAACATTTATCCATGCCAGCATCGTGACTTACTCACTATTTAAAAGTTTTAAATTGATTGCCCTTTTTCAAACTGAAAATGAGTTTTTAGCAAGTGCAAAATGAATAGACGTCAAATTGAATGCAACTTCATTGGGCACATTTGTCTATAAAGCAATATAATTATGCTACTTCCTCAAATCCTCTTATGTATTACAGGACAATCGTGTTAATTGCCTTGTTCTCACAATACCCTACCAAAATAAAGATTCCATTACCCGGATACAGCAAAGAACGTTGGAGGATGCTACGTAGGTCACTATCCGTTATTCAGATTGTTTCCGGTGATTGCTATGTACCGTGCACTGCTGAGTGTCATTTAGGAACAGTAGAACATGACCATTTAATTTCAGGGAATATGAGACATCTCTAAGAAACTAAAAGCGAACACTGGGAGGCAAACACTCGTTCCTACCAAGGCCACGTTCGCTTTCGGAAACATGTTGCAGTTCTGGAATAGGTTGGAGATCATTTATAGAAACTGGGCACTATTTCTCAGAGCAAAATTGTCTCGGATAGCATCTTTAGTTAATTTTTGGGAAATAGAGGATCTCGATAAACAGGCGCTGGCCTTGCAAGCTGGTTTAAATCACCCTTGAAATGAGGGTAAGTGGCTCCCTCTCGATCTCATCTAGCTATAGGATGCTGTGAATGCATTATGTCATTGTGCATGCCGATCTCGATAATGGTGGATGAAAGAGCGAATTGCATCTGCATCGATAGATGGCGAGATTTGACTCGTGACAGTCAAATACGCCAACTTCAATGCTTTAAAATTTCTTTGTGAGTCACCACTGCTCTGTATCTTTTGCAAAGCAAAATAGTATTGCAATAACTGTCTACCGCTTATTACAGGTGATTCTTGCAACAGCAGTATCTTGGATAATTTGCGCCATCATCACTGCTGCGGGAGGTTTTCCCTCAGATCGTAACGTTCCTCAGTACATGGCGAGGACTGATGCTAGAACTGCGGTGTTGAAAGAACCCAAATGATTCAGATTTCTCTACCCAGGTTAGTGCAGGACATGTCCACTATTCAGCGTCAATTATGTCCATTCTCCGTCTAATATGAATCACAAGCCAAGTGAGTGTCCTCATTAATAAAATTCCTTGATCCTTACCTCGACCTTACCTGATCCTAACCTCGAAAGCGACGCTGACGGGTGGAATAGGTTGTTTCTGATGATGTACATGTGCATAGTTTTTCCTTAAATTCCGTTAATTTTGCACTATATTTTTAGAGACACGATTGTGTTAAAGTACGAAGGTCCACTTTCACGTTGTTCTCTTTTCAGGTCAGTGGGGGACGACTTCTGTTAGTGCCGCTGGGGTGTTTGGAATGCTTGCTGGCGTGCTGGCCGCCATTTTCGAGTCGGTGGGTGATTACTATTTATGCGCGAGATTGGCAGGAGCACCACCACCGCCAAAACACGCCGGAAGGGATTGGATGTCTCTTAGCTGGAGCTTTTGGCACCGCGAAAGGTACAACATCATATAGTGAAAACGTAGGCGCCGTCGGAATAACGAAGGTAAACTGGAATCGATTGTTTATCTTGTGAGAAATGAAGATGAAATCTTCAAGAATATAAACGTTTTCAGTAAAACAATCAGTCTACGATTACAATAAAAGTTCGATACAATAAAGGATCAGAGAACTGGAGAAATGAGACGGGATCCATTTCATACCTAACATTGTTATTGGTTCGAAAATTAAGCTCGTTATACTGGTGTTGGGCTTCGTATAGGGCTATTTCCGTCAAGACTCAAACCCCTCGCTTGGCCCCCCTTCATTGAATTTACAAAACTATGTACAAAATCACCTTTATGATGTCTAAACTTTGATGTATTGTTAGGTTGGAAGCCTTGTCATTCACTTTGGCGCTTTGGTACTGATGGTTGTCGGTGTTCACGGCAAATTTGGCGCGTTGTTCGTCTGATTTCCTGGCCAGATCCCATCGTCGGTGGAATTTTCATGGTCATGTTTGGTATGGTTACCGCTGTTGGAATCTCCAATCTGCAATTTGCTGACATGAATTCTTCCAGGAATCTGTTCATCGTTGGATTTCTTATTGTATTTGGATCGGACATAAAAAATCACGATGACGCGATTAATACAGGGGATGTTTTATCAGAACATTGAAATTTCTTTGAGTTAAATAAATTTTGAATGTTGCTGTCATGCTAAATGGTACTCTTAGTTGATCAAGACCTTTATAAACCAATTGAATGTCTCTCTACATTGTGCATTTTTTAGAGCAGTGTGTAAAAATATTGCAATCCATGCATTGTGCTCAGAGATTTTATTGGCATTAACGGCATCACTTACTGTGTAATTGTTTCAAAAACTGACCAAATCGTTACAGTACCCTATTGGCTTAGTCCTATAGACATTAATCCCAGTATAAAAGGTCTAGTAAAGTCCAAAGTATCATTCTGTGAACTCTTAAGTTTTCGGTAAGGAGTATACACCTTACTGTTTAAGAATTTTATTATGGCTCATCCGCGTGGCAGTTCGAAAGCTACTGGCCCTCGCCATCGTCCTCGGAAAGATCTCACTACACTGTCGACGGAAGTTCTTCGCCTTCGTCTTCAGGCCCTCAATCTGCCGTCGAACAACCTCGCAGCCACCGCCCGGTCGGGTGAAAAAAATTCCACGGCAAAAGAACCTTCCCGTTCATATCGCGACACCCTAACCCTAACCCTAACACCGACGGAGTCGACGAAGTGAGTGACAATTCCTCATCTGTTAGTTCTGTGGATGGCCTTGATGAGGACAACATCGATCTCTCTCAGTTCGGGTTGTCAGCCCCACAAATCGTGACGCCCGTCCAGCAACCCGGTGCATTTTCCAAAGCCCAAATGGCCGCCATAGAGGATACCGTTCGTTTGTCCGTGGAGCAAGCGCTCAACAGCCGCTCGTACCCGCCCGTCGAGCCCTTTCTGGGCACTGGTACGCCCAACACGGCAACTCCAGCAACTCGTAGACAAGGAGTAGCTACTCCTCTGGGCTTCCATCGCCATCTGGACAGACATTTGGAGGACACGATTCTGCGTGGATGGGGGGGGGGGGGGGGGGAGGGGGAATATTGACTTCACTCTGTTGCTTCCTGATTCCTTAAGTAGGCCCCAGGTTTCCGAAATTCAGCTCCGCCTAGAGGACAAGGCCCCAGGCTTCGCCTCACCGTTGTCAATGGTCCGCAAAAGTAAGCCCATCATTGACAATTTCATAAGTGGTTCGATGCCTATACTGCCTACATGCTGGTTATTGTTTCATCGTATCCTCAAAGATCCCTTGAGTTGCTTTAGTACTAGCAGATCATAAGCAGGGCGGCTACTAAATTCAAGGGATTGGCCTTCCTTTCATACGTGAACAGTTTCGCCGCAGAGCTTCTTACGACCTAACTATAAGATGGGATCAAGTTGACCTTGAACTGTGGACCGTTACCTTCTCTGGCCTTGCTTTGCTCCAGCCCCTACCACAGCCATATCGACTGTCCTATCGCGGACCCTCCAAGATAGCAGCCCCGAAACGGACCTGTCTGCTTTCGATTTAACCGGACCTCTGGGTACACTACAAGTACTTGCCCGTTCCCACAAGTCTGCCCACTCCATCGTCAGCTGCCCTAACAGCATCTAAAGAACCAGTCAACGCCACAATACCTCTACCAGTTCCAGCGAACGCAGCAAGAGATAAAGTTCAGCTTCTTGCCAAACACGGTTCACCTGACGTAACTACCCCTATTAATGCAAATGTTTTAGAGAGAAAACTCTCAGGGTACCCCGATTGCAATTCGTTAATACTTTAATTAATTGTCTTCGATATGGTACAAAGGTCGGCTACATGCACTTGTCCTCACAAACCCAGGGTATCCCGCAATCTGATTTCTGCTAATCAGCACCCCGACACCGTGACATGAAATCTTTGCAAGGAAATTAGTCTTGGGCGCGTAGCGGGACCCTTTATCTCCTCTCCCCTCCCCAATCTCCAATGTCCCCCTTTAGGCGTGGTCCCAAGAAACACTCCTCCGAATGGTGTACAATTTATCATTTATAATACCCTGAAGGGGATAGTAGTAACAACCACATCCCCAAGGACCCTTTCGCCCTCCAATATGTCAGGGTAGACTATGCAATCCATATCCTCAAGTCCCTGGGCCCGGGTTTATGGCCAAGACTGATCTCAAATCGGTCTTTCGTCTTGTTCCCATGCATTCACCCGGACGATTGGCACCTGCTTGATATCTACTGGCAAAAACAGTATTACGTAGACCTCTACCTTTCTTTTGGGCTTCGTTCAGCACCTTTCATCATTAACCAACTTTCCGATGCCTTGGAATGGGTTTTAAAACACAAGAAAACACAAACAGAGTGAGTGAATTGTTACAACGAATTCCTCAACTACAACTTTATAACGAGGACAGAAAAAACACTTACCAATTGCTGTTTTAGGATGGAGAGCGAGTGATACAATGAAAACGATTTCGATATATATATATATATATACAAGGTTAGTCACATGAATTTACTGAAGGCCTTGCTAAAGTCTATGAACACGGCGTGTATTCCCCCGTGTAACGTCTGCGAGCGCAGAGACAGTTGACCTGTCCTTGGAAAATGCATGTTGCTTTGGACGTATTGCCAGGTTTTTACCATTAATTAAGAGCTGTATCCTTTCTATGATCTTTGCCATTTGCGGGAGAACAGATATCTGTCTATAGTCGGAATTTATGCATGTCCGGTCCGACAGCTTTAGGAACCGGGCTAACAAGGGCTTGCTTATATACAATATAATGAGGTTCTCTGTTTGATGCTTGTTGATATAATATCGTGAACCACTTGATGTTTCTTCAATTAGAAGCCAAGCAGGGATGTCATCGCCCCCAGTAATTTTCTTTGGGTTGAGCAGTTTAAGGACGGTGCCTACTAATTCAAAGATATTTTTGCCCCGGTTTATGGTTATGCAGGAAATGTAGATCCTAACAAGTGTTATTGAAATCCAAAAAGAAAATTGAAGGTAACCACGCATTTTTCAAAGATAATTCATGAACAATATTCGTATAAAGCTCTAAAATACAAAGCATTGTATGGCGTTCTTTCTCAAATTGAAGCTCAATTGGCCTTTCCGAAATTCAGCAGGGAACTGGGGCGAGTTTCAAGTTTTAACTAATCGATAAACTGACACTACCACTTGAAAGATTATGTTGAGATTGGTCATTTGGTCAAGTATGGTGCTTTTAGGATGAACAGAGACCAAGTTATGGACCTTGAAACGTGGTTCAAAATCCATTCAGACGTCTCTAATTTTGATACAGCGTCCCCTAAAACCATAAAAACTCTTAAAATTCTTATGATTTCCGTGATACTCTTTAAAATGGGCAAACATAGCGATTTTCATCGCAGTTTCTTTCAAATTGTAGGTACATGACGGGATTTTACAGTTGTCACTAAACTGATTTAAAAAAATAGAGTTTATATGGTTTTTGGGGACGCTTTGTCAAAATTAGAGACGTTTGTATGGATTTTAAACAATGTTTCAAGGTCCATAACTTGGTCTTTGTTCACCCTAAAAGCACCATACTTGGCCAAATGACCAATGTCAACATGATCTTTCATGTCAGTTTATCGATTAGTTAAAACTTGAAACTCGCCCCAGTTCCCTGCTGAATTTCGAAAAGGCCAATTATCTCTAAAGAATGCATGGTTACCCCCAATTTTCTTTTTGGATACCAAGAATACTTAGTTAAATCTATTTCTCTGCATAGTTTTAAACCGCGCAAAAATATCCCTGCATTAGTAAGCATCACCGATAGGTAATCCGAGTATCTGGAGATGTGCAGAACGTATGCGCAATAACAATAGTAGGCACCGTCCTTAAGGACAAACTTAACTCGACCAATGCTAGGAATTGGGAAGGGACATCTCGCAGTCCACTATGCAGAACCTCGGAAACCGTTGATGTTAAATTACTCCAAACAGATGTAAATACCTCTTGTAACCGAGGAAAGAAGAGAGACCAGGGGACGAGGTTGGGTCTTACCATTGATGATCGGCTTTCTTGGTCAAATAGACGTAGACGAAATATGCAGAAAAGTTTCCTCAGCTATGGGAGCCTTCAAAGGAACGCGGCACTTTATCTCAGCTAATTCCCCGCTTTCAAATTTATACCGTTTAATATTACGGCATTTTCATTATTGCAGTCCTGTCTGGATCAGCTTACAGTGCGACGCGCCTCACCGCGGCCACCTAACAAAGTTTTCCAAAACTTAGACGCCAATAAGGGTGTGGGAATTTGATTGACAGTCACCCCTCCTTGCAAAGTTCGCACGGTTGTAAGTTGTACACGGGTTGTTTGAGTTGACGTACTTAAACGTAGTTGTCAAATGTG
>NC_090885.1:7154674-7169674 GCF_036669925.1 Montipora capricornis
GTTCGACCTGCAATAAGATCTGCAAGAACAACTGGTGATAGAGCTTTCTCTGTGGCGCACCAGCGCTTTGGAATACTTTACCACTTTCCCTTAGGGCAGAAAACAATATGAACATCTTTAAGAGAGAACTGAAAACTTATCTTTTTAAACAGGCCTATTTCTCTTATATTTGACACATATTTTTGTAGACTTTATTATTTTTTTTTGCTTTTTCCTTTAATATATATGACATAAGTAATGTACATATATACATATTTTTACCATAGAATTTTAGAATATTTAGCTTAGATTTACATAGTTATTATATTTATATTTAGTTTTTTTTGTAAGGCGCGTTAGATCATATATTGTAATGCATTTTGCGTCATAGAAGTATTAAATTATTATCATCATCATCATCATCATTATTATTATTATTATTATGATTATGATTATGATTATTATCATTATTATTATTATTATTATTATTATTATTATTATTATTATTACTTGCAAGACTTGCTACATTCTTTAACCGCTGTCCGATAAACGCGTGTGCTCGAACCTCGACCAAAGCCTTCGATATAGCTTCACCCGTATCAAAGCATCTCTCCGATGATACACGTAGTGTGGGACAGATGGAGTTAGCCTCTATAACATTCGGTTTTGTCTCAACCGCGTCAGTAACTTCAAAGTGGCAAAGTATTTACCTTTTCTACCGTCCCGTCGACCTCAGGATTGTCAGTTTAATTACTGTTACGAGTTATCGGCGTTAAATATGGTCGCTTTTTAACCACGCGGGGAAACAACAAGCAGCATACGATGTGGAAATGAACAGCTTCAACGTTCATGAAGTGTTAAAGATTTCTTTAGACAGCATGTAACACCTCCAGTTATTTTTCTGGAAACTCTGGTGCAATAATTCATAATCCAGCGTCAACGAAGAGGGGCTTTCCATCACACATATCTTGATTTATGAATTTGTCAATCTTTGTTTCAAAACTCAGTTTATATTT
The DNA here is from genome assembly GCF_036669925.1 of Montipora capricornis. Lineage (NCBI taxonomy): Eukaryota > Metazoa > Cnidaria > Anthozoa > Scleractinia > Acroporidae > Montipora > Montipora capricornis. The sequence goes on from NC_090885.1 coordinate 7,155,670, forward strand.
ATATAAGCCCGGTTTACACTACAGACAATTTTCGGCACGGCTCGTGTGAAATTCGCCTTTGTCACACGGCGGCCATATTGTCCCGGGAGACCATAAAAGCTTTGTTTTACCACGCCAAGCCTCACCCCCATGGTTTTTACTGCGAGGCTTGGCGTGGTAAAACAAAGCTGTTTTGGTCTCCCGGGACAATATGGCCGCCGTGTGACAAAGGCGAATTGGCACGGGTGCCTAAAAAGAGCTCGGCAAACTTTGTTTACACTACACCACTTTTACCGTATCAAATATACCGTGCCATAATTTTTGGGACCGTGTAACTTCTCTTGTAGACATGAACAGTTCAATTATAATCAAGAACGTGCGCGTGATTTTGGTGGGGAATGAGCAGCCATCTTGAAATATACCCAAAAATTCCGCTAGCCTATATGAATTAAGGCTCAAATTTGGCCCTTTAAAGCGTTTACACTACCTGTTCTATCCGAACTGTGCCTATTTTTTCAGCACCCGTACCATTTTTAGCCGTGCTCGGACTATCTCGCCGAAGGTCCCAGCACGGGTAAGAATTTTGGTTCGGCACGGATGAAATTTGGTACTGACAGGTTGTTTACACTGCAAATTTTCTCCGAGCCGAACCTTTTTTTTTGGGACCCGTACCAATTTCACCCGAGCCGTGCCAAAAAGTTTCTGTAGTGTAAACCGGGCTATAAGTCACTGCGGATGATCATGACAATCCGATTGAGTTTTGTAATAACATACTAGAAAATATTACGCGCGTCTGATTGGCTGAAAACGAATGCATTTTACATGTAACATATGTGTAAAGTTGTAACGTGCTCGTGCAAAACCAATTGAGTTGTCCAGTGGTGCTGCCAACATTTCGTCTATCTTAACTTTCTGTAATGCTTGTTCATGTAAATTAGTGACAAATAACAACATGATTTCCCGTGCAACTTGGTGTAAACAAGCACTTGAAAATATTTCAAGGGCTCGTGCAATTTTGTTGTCTTATTAAATTTGTCGTGCTTATTAAAACCAAGTTGCACTCGAAATCATGTTATTACCTATACTTAAATTCTCTACTTTATATCCTAACTTTTAGTTCCTTGAGCGACATGGGCTTTGAGACTACTAAACTGATAGTTTGCCTCGTCCTTGAAAAAACGATCAATGATCCGCTATTTGTTGGGACCGCTGGACAGGAAGTTGTTCTGGTAATGGAATCATATTGAAAGGGCTCGTTTACAATCAGGGAAGGTTAAGACATTATGGTACACTTAATTATAGATTTCCGTATTGGGTTATGAGCAGAGATGTACAAAAATGTAAGATTATATCCTGGTTTTAAGACTATACTTAAAAATTAGTTATAGTGTACAAAATGAAGAAAGATGAAGCATTTTTTATTGAATTTAGGATATCAGTTCACCCTGAATGGTTTCATATCAACAGCTAACAGGTCTTACCAGCTCTGTCAATTTATTGAACCTATGGTTCTCTCGTAACGATCGCCTTTACACTCACGCGTATTCTAGGTTCAAGAACATTTCTTTCGAAATCGGCTTCCATACAAAAATTGGCTCATTTCTGTTGATTTTCATATGCAAATGGATAGACCTTACACTTGATGAAACTTCTTCGTTTTTGTCTTATTGTAAATACATCCTTCCTCTTCAAAAAGTCGTCGGCCGAAGTGGTGGTTAGCAGTTTTATGATGTCATACGAGCACTTTTGCTCTGCCCACTCGGCCGATTTGAGCGCTTTCTTCTCTTATTCTCGGGTTTTCAAAGCGCGCTCGCTTTCAAATTTGCCGCCTCAGTGATAATGAATAATTAATGATGTCCACTCATTTTGCCCAATGAAACAGATGCAAAACTAATGGATACTTAATTTCATAATATTTTCTCAGGCAGGTTACTTCTCTTCACTACAATGACAAAGTCTTTTTGAAGTAATAACTATTACCTTGATTGCCCATTTTTGTTAATTTGTTAAATGCTTGAGAAATTCAATTGAATTTGCGCGTTTAAAAGTTGTACAGCAGGAAAATGAGCCTCAAATACACATATAACCCATACATTCTCCTTTTATTTTTAACAGTTTTAGCATGTATTGCAAACACTAACACCTTTAATAAAAATAGAAACCAAAAAAAAACAACAACAACAACCGTTCCTTGCCAACTAAATACTAATGCCCCTAGTTCCTCGTTCTATTTTATCATGAAAAGCCCAATATTCGAAAACCAACGCAGTTAACAAGTAGTTATCCTGAACTCAGCTGAAGCATGCACTGTTCAAACACTTGTCACAGTGATCTGCCCAATGTGACGTCGATTGGAGAAATTATTGTTCGAGAACTTCAATCAAATTGCGCGCTTAAAAAGGGTACACATTGAAATGTGATACAAATAGACATATTCCTTACTCTCTCATTTTATTTTTAACGATTTCAAGATAACTGTTTGCAAATGCCAACACTTTAATGAAAATGAAATACAACCATTGCCAGCAAGGTAAACCGCTGAAATGCCCTTAATTCCTCGTTTTGTTTTACCAAATAAAGCCCAACATCTGAAAAACCAACACCATTAAGTAGTGTGTTAAAAACTCAGCTACAGCATGCAATGTTTAATCACTCTTGAGGTTTGATGACAGTGATCTGACCAATGTGACGTCGATTGGAGAAATTGTTATTGCGTGTGCCCATGTAACAGTACTTCCCAGTCTTCTTGATGCGGAAGCACGGCGGGTTGCAGGAGGGTGGGGCATTGTTAAGTTCGTCATCCAGCACTTTGTTACGGGCTAAACATCCCCAATTGAGATGAAGGTTTAACAAGTAGCCGTCAAATTCTTCAACGTAGTCAACCACGTCAAGAGGGAGACTGCCACAAGATTTCGGCGACAGAGTTCTGCACCCTTCCTTAATCCAACACACGTTTGTGCGATCCGTACCTAAAAAAAACCCACGACCTTATTAATAAACTTTGCACGCGATTCCTTCTTTTTCACTTGGTCTTGTTTGGCTGCTAAATGTATGTCCCTTCTCACCAAACCTTCTCGGCTACACCTGCTTAGATTTCCGGAAAGTAAGTCTATAAACGATTAATGAGGAATGCCGATGAAGAGAACTCTTTTCCATCTCTGGGTCCATTTAGTCTCGTCCAAGGTCACTGCAGTAGTATCTGCATGTTATAGCCATCGTTGCTATTCCTATTAAAAATTGTGATAAATATGTCCAAAATCTTCTTACCTGCTGTTCCTTGTCCAGCATAGTCATGAGGATTGTTATTTGAACCTAACAAACGATGTAAATAGCTCATAATCATTGTTGCAATTTTGTTTTAGCTATTGAGGTATTTGCAACATGCTTTCGGTAAGAGTACAGTCTTGAAAGGCCTTTATAACACCATGGTGCATCCTTAGTATAATAGCAAGCACAACTAAATAAACCTTAGTAAAAGGTTATAAATTATTCTGGACAAGAATTAAGAAAAGTGTGAAACAAAGGGAAAGGAGGACAGCCAAAAACTGGGAAGGTAAATTCTTTGTAAGCTACTTTCAGGTTTAAGTGTCAAAATAATAGGAAACATATACATTGTCCCATCATTTGATCTTGGAGAGAATGAAGCTAGGTTTCAATTCAACTTAAACTAAAGGTTTTCTTTCATACCCTACCAAACAAAACACACTATTTCCTCTGTTGTGACCGTGATGCGCTCAGGGAAAAAACGGTATTCCATGGCAGGATAGGTCTGAACAATGTTTCCTCTTTTTCCAATCCCCCCGATGTATCGAATGGTGCGATTCCGGTGTTTCGGTGGCATAAGGTTTCGAGGTTTAAGAATGATCACATGACTTCTGTCTTGAAAGGTTCTGCCGACCTGTGCAGTATTCAAAGCTAGTTGGAGGTCGGTTTCATTATCAATGGCTTTTGTTGTCGGGTTATTGGCCAATCTAGAAATACAGAGATAACCGTTACACATTGCCGTAAGTGTTGCTCCAAACATGGCTAAAATTGGATATATATAAGGCTATCAGCCATTCGTTACACCAAATGTCATTTCCTTTATATTATTCATAATTACGTTGCTTCATGACAGAATTTACCCCGAGTGATTTTTAATTTCACTTTCTAAAAGTGCATAGTTAGAGCTTAAAAAATTAATATTTTACAAATAAAATGATATAAAAATCCTCAATTCGATTTCATTTCGATAACATTAAAGTTCTCTTTCACTTGCACAGGACATGAGGACATTATTGATCTTGGTTTATCTCCTTACTATATTTCACTTCATATACAGGGAAAACAACTTTCATTATTTTCCACCCTATGTGTTTTTTCCAAACCCCTATTGTTCCATTTATATTTTCGCTTAATCACTCATATTTCATTTCCGTTGAAATCCGCTCGGGGCTGATTCTCTATCATAATCGATATCCAGACTCGAATAAATTCCTTTTTCCTCATGCAGCCTAGATAAACAGAAGCAATTGCACAAAAGAGTAATACCTCCCATTCACAACTGATTTACGGGGCCTTCCGTAAACTGTGCTTTTAACGTTACCTAGATTTTTGTTTGGTGATCGAAGTGTTTCTGAAAAGGCTTGGTTTAGTGTGTGTTTGTAACAATAGAACGTCTCCTTGATTTCTGATTAATTCAAGTATTAAGAGAGCTTTATATTGACACTTACCGGTGATTGTCCTTAGCATCGAAGTCCCTTGGTGCGTCAGAAGTTGTGATGTTGTATCTGAAAAAGAATCATAATAATATGTATATACATCTATGTGTATTTGATAGTATTTAAAGAAATGAATATATAGTATGGCTTAGGAAGTTAGTTCCAATGGTACTTTTAGCTTTGGAAAAGTAATGTGGGTAGCAGTTATATACATGTAGGGGCAATTTGTTGTGATTTTGTTTCTTATTGCATACTTGGGTAGCAGGGATGGGGCAGAGCTGAGAACGCTTTTCCTGCTACTACTTTGGCCCATGTTCGATTCCCTAATCTAGCGTCGCATGTGGGTTTGTCTATCGGTCCTGCGGCTTTCCTCCCTCTATAAAAACTAACACTCCAAATTTCAATTCGACTTGGAAACACTGGACAAGAAGAGCCACCTGGAGGAATCTCCTTTGCTAAATCCGCTTTCCTCGTTTATTTGGTTAATTATCATTCAAAATTTCATTCTTTGATTTGATATCATCATTCATCTTCATTGTCTTTTGAATTTTAACTTAGAACTGTTCCCTAGTCAGTTTTTTTTTCACAATTTACCGACTACAGAGTCGTTAAGTTGGATATCTATCCAAGATGTGTTACAGTTTTGGCGCCATTTCTTGAATTTGGTTATCCTAGTGACCATACAAACTGATGCAGCTTTTGTTAATTTATCCACTCCTGTAAAAAATTTGAAATTCTTCGACAAGCAAAGGGGACTGAGGATGTCTCAGTGGTAATTAGTAGTATCCAAAATGCATAACTTCTCAAACCCAGTCGCAGTCGACTCCCGATAACTTGAATCGTCGCTTACTCGAACCTAGCACTAACTCGAACTAAAGTCGATTTTCCCTGGATCTCCGTTATAAATTTACTGCGTATGTTCAGCTTGAACAGGGATAAACTAAAAATTGATTATTTGGTAGAAAACTTGAGAAAGAGGAATGACCTCAGATTCGACCGTGAGGATCTCTTTTGGACCCTGCAAATTGAAATTCCAGGAATTCATGTGTATATGCAGGAATTCCACTACCACTATCAACATACCTTATCGTTTGCTACAACTGCTATTACAGTTGCGCATGCGCGGCGGAGGTAAACAGCGCCGCTTGGCTGGCTGTATCAATGATGCAGGCAGTTACCCCTTAAACTGCCTGTAGGGGAAGTTATGAAGCCAACCTTAACATGTGTGTTTTGAATATTACAGTTGGGAGAGACAATCACATGAATTATGAGACAGGTGAAATAGCATGTATTCGGTGCTGTTCATGTCAGGTAAACATCAAGTGTGTCCAGCCATATGGCTGTTCACACCACATGTCCAACTTCTTGCACAGTACATTTCATGTTACGTGCAACAACGGAGACAATTTAACTTCTACTAGTGATGTCCAGTCAACAACCAGAAACAAGAATATGAATTTGCTTATCCTGCAGTTAAGGCCTCGAACATTTTCGTGCGCAACAAGCTGACACTCGGTCATCAACCCTTAATGAAATGTCCTCCCCATAATGGCATGTCTTTGTCTTGACATGGCCCATTTATACTCTTTATTGATAACAAAACTCCCTCCCAGCTGGAAAATTGCAATCAATCTCCTGTAAGACATGAAAAAAACAATGTCAACGAGAGACAAATTTTGCTCGCGGAAACTGGCACTGTGGATGCAGTGGAAGACAGAATGTGAGAACATGGCAGGAAAGCCTTTTAGATGAAAGAGGACTGACTTCACCAAGAAAGAAATAGAAATTGCTTAAATTGAAACTGTGTATATTTGCTCCAGACATGTAATTGTTTTTGTTTTTGTTTTTTTGTTTTTTTTAAAAAAAAACCTTGATTAGAAAACTTTTAATTCAACCAATTTAATTCTCATTTTTTGTTGTCTCGGTGTCATCACAAAGTGGAGCAAATAAAAATGAAACTGGTTTGACAATTTTATAACCAAAACCAAAGGGAGGGGAGGGGGAATCCTAGAAAAAGTGACAGGTGTGCTCCATTTTGCCTGGACCGAAACACAATTAAAATCCATGACTCGATCTGAACCACTTACAATGTTTAAAACTCTTTCTTCTCGTCTCTTCTCTTTATAATTTTCTTTCTTCTCTCTTTTTCTTTATTCATTATCTTTGTATTATGTCTGTGGTGTGTTAAAAAAATAAAAAAAAAACTAACCTGAACATAGAGTTTACCTTTGTACCTTTCTGGCTAAAAAGACTATATAAAGCCGAACAAAAGTTTGTTGGAAAGACTATTCTAGTTCGCTTTAAGGTTTTGTTTTAAAAATTCTGATGAGCACTCCAATCGCTTTTATGTAGGAATCTCGCCCTAGGAGTATCAATGAAAATCCTCAAAGACAAGTAATGCATTTGAAGTTGAAAACAAACAATGCAAGTAAAAGAACTCTTCCTTAAGAGAGTGGGATTGGTTGGCAACACGGTAACCGGTCGTTTTGCCAATGTGTCAGTTCGCCAACGACCTGTTCGCCAACGTATGAAGTCGGTTTGCCAACGTCTAATGTCAGTTCGCCAACGCTTATATGTCAGTTCGCCAACGTCCAAAAACACCTTTTCCTTGAAAATAATTGTCAATTAGATAACTTCAAGAGAGGGATTGTTGATGTGAACCGCCATATTTGTTATTGAACCTTTCAATGCGCCCAAGAGCCCATTGTGGCTTCTGATGCGCCCCAATCCAGCCTCAACTTTTATTAGGTTTCTTTATTGATAGTTTATTGCTGGTCATTTTCTTTTGCAAACTTGGTGGCTCCTAAAGGAGCCGTTGTTTGGTTGTGATTTTTACTGACTTCTTCAGTTTCCACGAGTGGGGCCGTTGAGATGTGAGCACGTTTTCAGCAACTGGGCGGCGGTCTTCTCTTTTCTTTCGTACTTCTCCAAGCTGTCGAATAGCCTCGCCTGCAGGTTTCGATACTGCTTTCGTTGGACCCGCTTCAGTTTTTCATCGGACACAAGCCTGATGGTGACGGCTGTAAGTCTCGCCTCTCTGTCCAGGACCTCGATTAAGGAGTACAGAGGTAATCCACACTGCCCGATCGCACGACGATTCAGAGCGTTGTGCCATCCCTCGATGTCGTTGTTCGTTCTGATGGCCTGCTGGTACACGCTCCAGTTTTTTGGAAGTAACACCGCGCTTTCAATCCACTGTCGTCTGATGTGAGCGACGAGGTTCTGAAGGGGCTCTGTTTGTGCTTCAACTTGCAGACGAAGGAACATAGGGCTGATCTGGCGGTGAGGCAGGAACGGAAGGGCCATAAACTTTCTGATGTTCTGATACACCGCGTCGTCCTCAGAATAGGCTCTCTGCAGACCGAGCTCTTGCACCTGAAAACAAACATAGCCAAACACATAAGTTACCTAGTTAAACACCTAAGTTACCTAGTTACGTAATTTTTATATGTGCGAATGTTCAGTCCAAACTAATTGCGATAACGTATACCTTCCTCCACACTGCTTGCGTCCAGTGGAAAACGCATCCCTGAATGGACACAGCTGGCAGGATCGTTCTGAATGCCGGCCACAGCGCCTTTTCAAAGTCTACCGTATCTTGTTTGACGGCTGCCTTGCTTGGAAGTAGTTCGATGATGTTCTTCAGTACCTGGAAAATAATGTCACAAAACGCTAAGTTAGTCACACAAATGCTAGCCTAAGGATATTAATTAGTAGAAAGAGGTTTAGAAAGTGTTACTAATACTTGAAAGCTGCACATTCCCCGGATCGGACGAAAGCATTCACCGTCAGTAGCTGCTTGAATGGGTGTCGCACAAGCTTGAAGGTTCCGTCCATGTACCAGGATTTAGCCTTGGCCAGGGTATTTAGCTGCTCCTGTCTGGCGAAGATCAGATGCTTCCTTATCATGTTAGCTTGAGATTATAATTATACAAAACGAAAGGAATAGCGAACTCATCTTACCTTAGCAGACTGCAACTGTCAGGGCGGTAATATCTGCCAATCAAATTCCTGCGATTTCGATCTGGCTTAATCAGCGAGAAAGGAAGCGCTCGTCTGCGATGGCTGCGACAAATGGCAACATCGTCGTTGCAACACCGGAATTTCGAGACATCAGTATAGAGATGCTGTTAAGTCCGGATTAGAGGTGGTTTGGCGATGCCTATATTGCAGTGAGATCACTGATCCACTTGCGGAGAGTAGCAGAATGGAGGAAGAGATGGATGCCTTTGACATTCCGCCATCTTTTGATATACTTGTTTTTTCACTTTGTAAAATTAAGCGTTCCTTACTTGTTAACCTCAACGGCCCCACTCGTGGAAATTGAAGAAGTCAGTAAAAATCACAACCAAACAACGGCTCCTTTAGGAGCCAACAAGTTTGCAAAAGAATATGACCAGCAACAAACTATCAATAAAGAAACCTAATAAAATTTGTGGGGGGATTGGGGCGCATCAAGAACCATAATGGGCTCTTGGGTGCATTGAAAGGTTCAATAACAAATATGGCGGTTCACATCAACAATCCCTCTCTTGAAGTTATCTAATTGACAATTATTTTCAAGGAAAAAGGTGTTTTTGGACGTTGGCGAACTGACATATAAGCGATGGCGAACTGACATTAGACGTTGGCGAACCGACTTCATACGTTAGCCAACAGGTCGTTGGCGAACTGACACGTTGGCGAAACGACCGGTATATAGGCGGTAATAAATGGTGGCTGAAAAAAATTACAAAGTAAAACGTAGGCTTAGTTATCAAATAACACAAAGGAATGTCTATCTGAGTAAGTGTTTCTACTACAAATTGAAATACCATTTAAAAATGGAATTTATTTGTTAAACTGATCATTGAATTTTGTCATAGATATACCTCCACAACTATCATCATGGTTCCTGCTCGTGAATGATAAACAACCGTGGACTTCACTGGAAAGTATTTAGTACCCCAGTCTCCCTCCCCCGAAGTTGAAGGGGACAGACGAACAAAAACTTTCGGCCTCCCTTCCCTTGTGTTTTCTCTTTAGTCTCATGATGGCGAATATTGGGAGCTCTTGGTCCCTGGCTGGTAAGAGTTCGGGTTATTCGAAACACGTCGTTGATCCATCCAAGGCTCTTTTTAGCGTGAGGAAGGAAAAGATTCAAGGTATGTACCAAACTGAAGGAATGGCCTGTTCTGTCTTGGTCAAAATAGACGGCAGGGATGTGGCATGTTTTGTATCTTGGTCTGGTGTCATGATCAATGGAGACTTCAACAAACCAGCTCAATTGAATCGCTTTTCAAAATATCACTTTGGAGAATACTCGCTTCAAGTCGATTCGAATTCAACCGTAAAGACGTATGGTCCTTTCTCTTTTCTGGAAGTGGGTCCTATTATCAATAGTAGTGCCGAACCTTCTAAATGGAACAATTTAATGTTCACTCTTGGTTTTGAAGCTCTAGAAAAAGAAGAACGTACTTCGAACTTCCAGGCTTATTGTTTTGTTGGGTCTGAGAGCCTTTCACTGAAATTAGAGTTCCAAGAAGACACCAAGCTGCATAAACTAGTGACAAGTGAAAAGGACAGCCAGAAGCTGGAATGGTCTTCTCTTCTTGGAGCTCCAATCATTTTCGAAAACCAAAAAGTCAAGTCATCCCCTGACATTGCCAGATTTTCTGTCGTTGGAATAGTGGGACTCAGTGAGGAAGGAGAACCTTGTCCATACTTTGTTACGAATAAAATATTTGGTGAGTTGAGCTGCATTGTGGGTTTGATTTTTCGACGAGTCTATAAGTCACAGATCGTGGGTCACAGGTCAGTGTACATGTCACAGTGCTGCAAATAAATAAACAATATCAAAAGTATCTCCTAGCCCTGATCACTCTACAAAAATGATGTTTCAGGTCTCGAGGAAACTTTTGGCCTTAGTTGTTCATCAGTGGAGTAGGGACATCTAGTCTTGACCTGTGGAATGTGATCTGTCAAGTGTCACTCCCAGGAGATTTTTTTTTAAGATTTGAGAAGTCTGTCTAATCTGTAAAAAATCTCGACTTTTCCTGTGCTAGCAACATTTTGTTTTAATAGGGTAATAGGCATCCATCCAAGTACTGAGCATGGAAGAGTGGGCTTCGGTAGTTAACTACGTCTTGCACATCAAGGCTTAACAAGATATTTCTTTACTGTACGAAAATGTGATGAGCCACCGTACCTTGTTATATGAATTGCTACATGTATATTGAAATGATATTTCCTTTCCTTACAAACTGTGTGTAAATCTCTAGCAGAACAAGAGGCAAGTGTTCACTCCCCTAATGAAGGAATAAAAAGCGATGATAGTTCAGGTATGGCTAATAAAAAGTGGTTGTTGAAAGTTATAATAGTCAAGAAGTGATAAAGTTTACTGTACATACTAATAAGAATTCTCAAAAAAGAAAAATAATTCCAGATCTTTGCTTTTTTAATTTATATTTCATTTCAAGTCATTTTGTTGTCAAGTGAGAATAATTATGTGACAATCCAAAAGCCAAAAAATAGTTTAAATTAGATCAAATTTAGATTAAAGTGGTATTCTTCCTATTTGTACCTCTCTTTTGTGATTGGTTGTTTCTTGAACTGCCATCTCAATCCCCATTCTCCCTGATTGTTGGACTTGTACCAAAATAAGTAAGATTTCCCTTCCCACCAAAGGATTAAGTTTAACAATGCAACTGAACGCACACCCAAGTGATGGGCCTTATGCGTGATGACGTCTAACTAGCTAATTTCACCACCAAGCCTCGAATTCAAAATCAAACTTGTAAATTTGAGCATGAGCTATTAACCCCAAAGGAGCAAACTTGTAAAGAAAACGCATGTGCGAACAGTATTGCATATCCAAGTGATATGAATAATTTTGTACAAATGAGGCTTGGTGGTGAAATTAGCTGTTCAGATGTCTTCATGCATAAGGCCTATTCTGGGGTATTCCGACTTCCTGTTTCATCTGTGCCAAACCACACATGGCAAGGCATGTATTGGGACAGTGTCTTTGGGACGCAGCTGGCTGCTCCCACTACCCATCGGCGGTACGGCAGTGCGTGTTGAAACTAAAACAGATTCCTATTTACTTTAATAGCCTTTCAGTGTTGAAGTAAATTTCAATGGTATTAAATAGTAAATTGGTTTGAGACATTTGGGGGGGGGGGTGGGTAAACTTTTGGGCGAGTAAAAACTGATCCAGAGGAGTGCATTTTGAAGGTCACTCGCCCAAATGGCGAGTGCTCACAAAATTAAGTGTCCAAGCCAGTGGCACAAAAAGCGGCTACCCTCCACCCTCGACAACCACTTTCATTACACCGGTGATGTTCACAATATAACACTAGTTAATATTCAACACATTGGGACAATGCCCAAATATGGTCATAGCATGCTCAATATTTGTCGTGCGTACTCAACATATATCCTGCGATATATGTAATTGTTTGTGTCGCGGAGAAAAATGGTAGTGTTTCCAGCTTTTTTTCCCCAATAAACGTAGAAAATTGTGCTTTGTCATCAATGTGTTGAATAATAAAACAATTACTGTGCTCAATCTTGCGGAATATCGCCTGATTTTAGCCCACTCAGCCTACGGCCTTGTCGGCTAAGTATCAGGCGATATTCTGTGCGATTTCGAAGGATAATTGTTGAACTGTGCATCAAAAGGTAACTTCTATAAAGCACCTTCAATAATAATAGTAATAATAATAATAATAATAATGAAATTATTATTCAAATAGCATCTAACAAGCTTGATATAGTGATCAAAGACCATAAGAACAAAACTTGCAAACTCATCGATATGGCCATTTTAAATCATCACTCCACGTATTCTTATTCCGGAATAGGGTCAATAGAACACACCCTTAGTCTTACTATCAAGAGTAGAAGAGATAGTTTGTGGTGTTTGTGTCCTGAACGGAGACACATACATATTTCAGTATTAAAAGTGTGTGAACTTGCTGTTTGCTTGCTTGTTTGGCAAATAATGAAGTGTTTTAAGTTTTTGTAGTTATTCTTCTCCTTTTTCCTACAACTTAGTCACATTATTTTTGTGTAATTTAGTTTAATGGGAAGTTTAAAGTGATCATAAGGTGCCTACTTTTTGAGAGGTAGTCTTTTAGTGAGAGTTGCAATCAATTAAAGGGGAAAAAAACCAGGATTTTAAATCTGATTAATTGCTGATGTCTCAACAGGGCAACCAGAAGAAAAAGCTACTGGTAATCCATCTGGTGAGCAAGAGGTTGATGCTCCAGGTAAATCCATTTAATGCTATCCTGTTATCTGTTATCCAGAGTGAGAATTAACATGAAATACCTGGGGTGGGAAGACTTATTCTACACTGACCAATGGCAATTTCTGTTAGACTCGAGCAAATTTTAAGTTTAACCCATTGACTCCTGAGCCGTCCCCCATTGATGTACAGTACCGCCTGAAAGTATTGACCCCTTGGGACGAGGCATTATACCACGGGTAGTGGTCGTGCGGCACCGAGGTATGCAATTTTCTTTTTCTCGGTAAAACTGAGGTGCACTTTGACGTGGGAAATTTGGCACGGGAGAAAAGACGAGGCTTGCCGTGGAAAAGAACAATGATCTGTTGCTCTTGTAAAATAACCGGAAAACGGTCAAATTTTAGATCTCGTGGTGTGAAGAATCGATTCTCAATGCAAGAAATTGTAATCAAAATGAGACAGTGTGGGATTTATGCAAGGACTCAAATTCTATAATCTTTACATAATGTAAAACTGAAGACTTCTTTAAAGATACAGTGTAAGCGACAGCTTGATTATCCAGCCAACGCAACACTCGTTGTTCTCCAGGTTGTAATACTGTATGTGTGCGTGAGAAATTATTTGTTTGGTTTTGAAAAAGGTTCAATTGTATCTCTTTTCGTCTAAGCCTGACTTTATTTTATTTGGAGACCTGAAATTCAAACTGGTGCGATTGTCTTCGTTTTATCATCGCCATTTTGGTTAAAAGCAGGTATTCCTTCCACATACATTGTATTATTGTTAAACTTGTCAAATTTCAATTTTAATCGCAACATTCTTCCGAGGCATCGGAGCCTTTGTCGGTACTATTTTGAGACCAAACCTACGAATAATTTAAGAATGGTTTCTTTTTTCATCGCTTTTCATCAGCAATAAATTGTTTTATCATAGCAATTGCAGCAAAATACATTTTCGCGTTGTTTTATCATTCGTGCAATAGTCTACTTGACTTCCATAAAATTAATATTTTTTAATTGCAGCATGTTGATTACGCATGGAAAACAAATGGCTAGACTGTAGTTAGTGGAGAAAAGAAGTCTCTTACTTATCTGAACGC
>NC_090885.1:7174674-7177174 GCF_036669925.1 Montipora capricornis
ATCTTTGTTTTGAAAAAGTATACCTCATGTAATAAACTAGGGTGAAGCGAATAATGTAGGTATATGTTTTTAATGACTAGGGCTGAGACTGGGCCCGTCGTCTGCACCACAGTACCTTTTTGCCAGGACTTGGGGGAACTGAAGTCCTTTATGAACACAGGATCATTGGCTTCAAAGTCCCTATGTTTGGCGTGGTGGTCGTGGGTCTGTTTTTTATGTTCTTGCTTCTGTCTCTCCAGCCTTGCAGTGTTGGGTACTAGGAGGTCAAGCTTAGTTCTCAGCTTCCTCTTCATCAGCAGCTCTGCTGGTGTAACCCTGTTGTTGTGTGTGGTGTTGTTCTGTACTTGAGCAGAAAACGTGACAACTTGTCTTGTATGGTTCCCTCTTCCATTTTCTCTATCCCTTCTTTGAAAGCTCTAACTGCTGGCTCCGCCTGTCCATTCGAAGCTGGATGGTATGGCGATACTTTGGTGTGTTTGACACCATTCTTTGAGAGAAAATTCTCGAATTCAGCACTTGTGAAATTGGGACCATTGTCGCTGACGATGGTTTCCGGGAGACCATGGGTCGCGAAGATTTCTCTCAACTTCGCTATGGTAGCGGCTGATGTTGTACTGTGCATTAGGTGGACATCCATCCACTTGGAATGTGCATCGATCACCACTAAATACATGTGACCCTTAAGTGGCCCTGCATAATCAATGTGTACCCTTGCCCAGGGTTGACCGGGCCACTCCCATGGATGAAGTGGCGCTTCTGCTGGGGCCTTCTGGTTTAGTTGGCATTGCTGACACCTTTTTACTGCTTCCTCTAACTCACGATCCATGTTTGGCCACCACACATAGCCACGTGCAAGGGCTTTCATCCTTGATATGCCCGGATGGGCTTTGTGAAGCTCGGCTATGACTTTTGCTCGTCCTTGAGGTGGTACTATAACCCTGTTTCCCCATAGAACGCATCCACTTTCTATGGTTAATTCTGCTTTCCGGCTGAAATATGGGTGTAACTGCACATCCTGGCAGTGGTGTGGCCATCCATTAAGTGTAAACTGGTGCACTTTTGAGAGCACGGGATCGCGCCTTGTCCATTCTTGGATATGGCGTGAGCTGATTGGAGTGTGGTCCAGATGTTCTAAGAGCAAAACTGTCTCTCCAGGTACAGGAACAGACTCTGGCATCTTGGACAAGGGGAGTCGATTCAATGAATCCGCATTGCCATTTGTGGTCCCTGCTTTGTAGGCAATCTTGTACTCATATGCTGCCAAGGTAAGGGCCCACCGCTGAACTCTTGGAGAGGCTTGTTGGGGTACTCTCTTCTTCTCGTTAAAGAGCCCTCCAGTGGCTTGTGATCAGTCTGTATGGTGAACTTGTGACCGCACAAGAACTGATTAAACTTTTTCACTCCAAAGATAATAGCCAATGCCTCTTTTTCAATAATGGAATAACCACGCTCAGCTGTGTTCAGTGATCTTGAGACATAACCGATCGGGTGCTCTGTTCCATCTGCCATCTGGTGGGAGAGTACCGCTCCTATTCCATAATCTGAGGCATCACTCGCCAAGATTAGTTCTAGATCTGGCTGGAAATGTACTAGGAGGTTTGCAGACTGGAGTAGTTTCTTGGATTTGTCAAAAGCCACCTGCTGCTCAGTCTTCCAACACCACTTTGTACCTTGTCTAAGAAGCTTGTGGAGTGATTCTAGAACTGTAGCGATGTCTGGTAGGAAACGGTGATAATAATTTAGCATTCCCAGAAATGCACGCAGCTGTGTAACATTCTCAGGCACTGGGGCATTCTGTATGGCTTCCACCTTAGCTTCTACTGGCTTGATACCCTGACCATTGATCTCATAACCGCAATAGGTGACTTCCGACACCATGAAGAAACACTTTTCTTTTCGCAACCGCAGCCTAGCTTCTGACAGCTTCTTGAGTACTGCTTCTAGATTGGCGATGTGATTGTTGTCGTCCTTCCCACTGATGAGAATGTCGTCCATACGCACAATGACCTGAGGAATTCCTTGCAAGAGGTTTTCCATCGTCCTCTGAAAAATACCAGGTGCAGAGGACACTCCAAAGGGTAGTCTATTGTACTGGAATAGACCTTTATGGGTGTTTATGGAGGTGAACTTCCGAGACTCCTCATCTAGAGTCATCTGCTGGTATGCTTGCGACATGTCCAGCTTGGTAAATTTCTCACCACCTCCCAGGGTAGGCAAGAGATCCTCTGTTTTCGGTATTGGATAATTATCCAGTTTGGACACCTGATTTACTGTTAGTTTATAGTCTCCACAGATCCTTACCGATCCGTTGGGTTTGGCCACGGGCACAATGGGTGCTGCCCATTCTGAAAATTCCATCGGAGATATAATTCCTTCACGCTCCAATCTTTCGAGTTCAAGTTCGACATTGGTTCTCAATGCGTAAGGTACTGCTCTGGCTTTGATGTATTTGGGTTAGGGGGTTTTGATCCACGTAGATCTTCGCCTTTACACCTTTTAG